>NW_027364407.1:0-237478 GCF_046119375.1 Phyllobates terribilis
TTTCAGAATTGCACCTTGCAATGCGGAGAAATTACTGTTTGTGCATTTACAATATTCATTGATTTTTGCCATTGAAAAACGTCCAGAAATGATTGAAGCTACTGACTGAATGAAAGGAGCTGGCATCTCACTCTCTTGAATCTTCTTTATCATGCTAAGAGGAGCAGGAAAAAGCAAAAAATTTCAGAATTGCACCTTGCAATGCGGAGAAATTACTGTTTGTGCATTTACAATATTCATTGATTTTTGCCATTGAAAAACATCATGTTATTCATATACCAGAAATGATTGAAGCTACTGACTGAATGAAAGGAGCTGGCATCTCACTCTCTTTGAATCTTCTTTATCATGCTAAGAGGAGCAGGAAAAAGCAAAAAATTTCAGAATTGCACCTTGCAATGCGGAGAAATTACTGTTTGTGCATTTACAATATTCATTGATTTTTGCCATTGAAAAACGTCCAGAAATGATTGAAGCTACTGACTGAATGAAAGGAACTGGCATCTCACTCTCTTTGAATCTTCTTTATCATGCTAAGAGGAGCAGGAAAAAGCAAAAAATTTCAGAATTGCACCTTGCAATGCGGAGAAATTACTGTTTGTGCATTTACAAAATTCATTGATTTTTGCCATTGAAAAACATCATGTTATTCATATACCAGAAATGTTTGAAGCTACTGACTGAATGAAAGGAGCTGACATCTCACTCTCTTTGAATCTTCTTTATCATGCTAAGAGGAGCAGGAAAAAGCAAAAATTTCAGAATTGCACCTTGCAATGCGGAGAAATTACTGTTTGTGCATTTACAATATTCATTGATTTTTGCCATTGAAAAACGTCCAGAAATGATTGAAGCTACTGACTGAATGAAAGGAGCTGGCATCTCACTCTCTTTGAATCTTCTTTATCATGCTAAGAGGAGAAGGAAAAAGCAAAAAATTTCAGAATTGCACCTTGCAATGCGGAGAAATTACTGTTTGTGCATTTACAATATTCATTGATTTTTGCCATTGAAAAACATCATGTTATTCTTATACCAGAAATGATTGAAGCTACTGACTGAATGAAAGGAGCTGGCATCTCACTCTCTTTGAATCTTCTTTATCATGCTAAGAGGAGCAGGAAAAAGCAAAAAATTTCAGAATTGCACCTTGCAATGTGGAGAAATTACTGTTTGTGCATTTACAATATTCATTGATTTTTACCATTGAAAAATGTCCAGAAATGATTGAAGCTACTGACTGAATGAAAGTAGCTGGCATCTCACTCTCTTTGAATCTTCTTTATCATGCTAAGAGGAGCAGGAAAAAGCAAAAAATTTCAGACTTGCACCTTGCAATGCGGAGAAATTACTGTTTGTGCATTTACAATATTCATTGATTTTTGCCATTGAAAAACATCATGTTATTCATATACCAGAAATGTTTGAAGCTACTGACTGAATGAAAGGAGCTGGCATCTCACTCTCTTTGAATCTTCTTTATCATGCTAAGAGGAGCAGGAAAAAGCAAAAAATTTCAGAATTGCACCTTGCAATGCGGAGAAATTACTGTTTGTGCATTTACAATATTCATTGATTTTTGCCATTGAAAAACGTCCAGAAATGATTGAAGCTACTGACTGAATGAAAGGAGCTGGCATCTCACTCTCTTTGAATCTTGTTTATCATGCTAAGAGGAGCAGGAAAAAGCAAAAAATTTCAGAATTGCACCTTGCAATGCGGAGAAATTACTGTTTGTGCATTTACAATATTCATTGATTTTTGCCATTGAAAAACGTCCAGAAATGATTGAAGCTACTGACTGAATGAAAGGAGCTGGCATCTCACTCTCTTTGAATCTTCTTTATCATGCTAAGAGGAGCAGGAAAAAGCAAAAAATTCAGAATTGCACCTTGCAATGCGGAGAAATTACTGTTTGTGCATTTACAATATTCATTGATTTTTGCCATTGAAAAACATCATGTTATTCATATACCAGAAATGATTGAAGCTACTGACTGAATGAAAGGAGCTGGCATCTCACTCTCTTTGAATCTTCTTTATCATGCTAAGAGGAGCAGGAAAAAGCAAAAAATTTCAGAATTGCACCTTGCAATGCGGAGAAATTACTGTTTGTGCATTTACAATATTCATTGATTTTTGCCATTGAAAAACGTCCAGAAATGATTGAAGCTACTGACTGAATGAAAGGAACTGGCATCTCACTCTCTTTGAATCTTCTTTATCATGCTAAGAGGAGCAGGAAAAAGCAAAAAATTTCAGAATTGCACCTTGCAATGCGGAGAAATTACTGTTTGTGCATTTACAAATTCATTGATTTTTGCCATTGAAAACATCATGTTATTCATATACCAGAATGTTTGAAGCTACTGACTGAATGAAAGGAGCTGACATCTCACTCTCTTTGAATCTTCTTTATCATGCTAAGAGGAGCAGGAAAAAGCAAAAAATTTCAGAATTGCACCTTGCAATGCGGAGAAATTACTGTTTGTGCATTTACAATATTCATTGATTTTTGCCATTGAAAAACATCATGTTATTCATATACCAGAAATGTTTGAAGCTACTGACTGAATGAAAGGAGCTGGCATCTCACTCTCTTTGAATCTTCTTTATCATGCTAAGAGGAGCAGGAAAAAGCAAAAAATTTCAGAATTGCACCTTGCAATGCGGAGAAATTACTGTTTGTGCATTTACAATATTCATTGATTTTTGCCATTGAAAAACGTCCAGAAATGATTGAAGCTACTGACTGAATGAAAGGAGCTGGCATCTCACTCTCTTTGAATCTTCTTTATCATGCTAAGAGGAGCAGGAAAAAGCAAAAAATTTCAGAATTGCACCTTGCAATGCGGAGAAATTACTGTTTGTGCATTTACAATATTCATTGATTTTTGCCATTGAAAAACGTCCAGAAATGATTGAAGCTACTGACTGAATGAAAGGAGCTGGCATCTCACTCTCTTTGAATCTTCTTTATCATGCTAAGAGGAGCAGGAAAAAGCAAAAAATTTCAGAATTGCAACTTGCAATGCGGAGAAATTACTGTTTGTGCATTTACAATATTCATTGATTTTTGCCATTGAAAAACATCATGTTATTCATATACCAGAAATGATTGAAGCTACTGACTGAATGAAAGGAGCTGGCATCTCACTCTCTTTGAATCTTCTTTATCATGCTAAGAGGAGCAGGAAAAAGCAAAAAATTTCAGAATTGCACCTTGCAATGCGGAGAAATTACTGTTTGTGCATTTACAATATTCATTGATTTTTGCCATTGAAAAACGTCCAGAAATGATTGAAGCTACTGACTGAATGAAAGGAGCTGGCATCTCACTCTCTTTGAATCTTCTTTATCATGCTAAGAGGAGCAGGAAAAAGCAAAAAATTTCAGAATTGCACCTTGCAATGCGGAGGAATTACTGTTTGTGCTTTTACAATATTCATTGATTTTTGCCATTGAAAAACATCATATTATTCATATACAAGAAATGTTTGAAGCTACTGACTGAATGAAAGGAGCTGGCATCTCACTCTCTTTGAATCTTCTTTATCATGCTAAGAGGAGCAGGAAAAAGCAAAAAATTTCAGAATTGCACCTTGCAATGCGGAGAAATTACTGTTTGTGCATTTACAATATTCATTGATTTTTGCCATTGAAAAACGTCCAGAAATGATTGAAGCTACTGACTGAATGAAAGGAGCTGGCATCTCACTCTCTTTGAATCTTCTTTATCATGCTAAGAGGAGCAGGAAAAAGCAAAAAATTTCAGAATTGCACCTTGCAATGCGGAGAAATTACTGTTTGTGCATTTACAATATTCATTGATTTTTGCCATTGAAAAACGTCCAGAAATGATTGAAGCTACTGACTGAATGAAAGGAGCTGGCATCTCACTCTCTTTGAATCTTCTTTATCATGCTAAGAGGAGCAGGAAAAAGCAAAAAATTTCAGAATTGCACCTTGCAATGCGGAGAAATTACTGTTTGTGCATTTACAATATTCATTGATTTTTGCCATTGAAAAACATCATGTTATTCATATACCAGAAATGATTGAAGCTACTGACTGAATGAAAGGAGCTGGCATCTTACTCTCTTTGAATCTTCTTTGTCATGCTAAGAGGAGCAGGAAAAAGCAAAAAATTTCAGAATTGCACCTTGCAATGCGGAGAAATTACTGTTTGTGCATTTACAATATTCATTGATTTTTGCCATTGAAAAACGTCCAGAAATGATTGAAGCTACTGACTGAATGAAAGGAGCTGGCATCTCACTCTCTTTGAATCTTCTTTATCATGCTAAGAGGAGCAGGAAAAAGCAAAAAATTTCAGAATTGCACCTTGCAATGCGGAGAAATTACTGTTTGTGCATTTACAATATTCATTGATTTTTGCCATTGAAAAACGTCCAGAAATGATTGAAGCTACTGACTGAATGAAAGGAGCTGGCATCTCACTCTCTTTGAATCTTCTTTATCATGCTAAGAGGAGCAGGAAAAAGCAAAAAATTTCAGAATTGCACCTTGCAATGCGGAGAAATTACTGTTTGTGCATTTACAATATTCATTGATTTTTGCCATTGAAAAACATCATGTTATTCATATACCAGAAATGTTTGTAGCTACTGACTGAATGAAAGGAGCTGGCATCTCACTCTCTTTGAATCTTCTTTATCATGCTAAGAGGAGCAGGAAAAAGCAAAAAATTTCAGAATTGCACCTTGCAATGCGGAGAAATTACTGTTTGTGCATTTACAATATTCATTGATTTTTGCCATTGAAAAACGTCCAGAAATGATTGAAGCTACTGACTGAATGAAAGGAGCTGGCATCTCACTCTCTTTGAATCTTCTTTATCATGCTAAGAGGAGCAGGAAAAAGCAAAAAATTTCAGAATTGCACCTTGCAATGCGGAGAAATTACTGTTTGTGCATTTACAATATTCATTGATTTTTGCCATTGAAAAACGTCCAGAAATGATTGAAGCTACTGACTGAATGAAATGAGCTGGCATCTCACTCTCTTTGAATCTTCTTTATCATGCTAAGAGGAGCAGGAAAAAGCAAAAAATTTCAGAATTGCACCTTGCAATGCGGAGAAATTACTCTTTGTGCATTTACAATATTCATTGATTTTTGCCATTGAAAAACATCATGTTATTCATATACCAGAAATGTTTGAAGCTACTGACTGAATGAAAGGAGCTGGCATCTCACTCTCTTTGAATCTTCTTTATCATGCTAAGAGGAGCAGGAAAAAGCAAAAAATTTCAGAATTGCACCTTGCAATGCGGAGAAATTACTGTTTGTGCATTTACAATATTCATTGATTTTTGCCATTGAAAAACGTCCAGAAATGATTGAAGCTACTGACTGAATGAAAGGAGCTGGCATCTCACTCTCTTTGAATCTTCTTTATCATGCTAAGAGGAGCAGGAAAAAGCAAAAAATTTCAGAATTGCACCTTGCAATGCGGAGAAATTACTGTTTGTGCATTTACAATATTCATTGATTTTTGCCATTGAAAAACATCATGTTATTCATATACCAGAAATGTTTGTAGCTACTGACTGAATGAAAGGAGCTGGCATCTCACTCTCTTTGAATCTTCTTTATCATGCTAAGAGGAGCAGGAAAAAGCAAAAAATTTCAGAATTGCACCTTGCAATGCGGAGAAATTACTGTTTGTGCATTTACAATATTCATTGATTTTTGCCATTGAAAAACGTCCAGAAATGATTGAAGCTACTGACTGAATGAAAGGAGCTGGCATCTCACTCTCTTTGAATCTTCTTTATCATGCTAAGAGGAGCAGGAAAAAGCAAAAAATTTCAGAATTGCACCTTGCAATGCGGAGAAATTACTGTTTGTGCATTTACAATATTCATTGATTTTTGCCATTGAAAAACGTCCAGAAATGATTGAAGCTACTGACTGAATGAAAGGAGCTGGCATCTCACTCTCTTTGAATCTTCTTTATCATGCTAAGAGGAGCAGGAAAAAGCAAAAAATTTCAGAATTGCACCTTGCAATGCGGAGAAATTACTCTTTGTGCATTTACAATATTCATTGATTTTTGCCATTGAAAAACATCATGTTATTCATATACCAGAAATGTTTGAAGCTACTGACTGAATGAAAGGAGCTGGCATCTCACTCTCTTTGAATCTTCTTTATCATGCTGAGGAGCAGGAAAAAGCAAAAAATTTCAGAATTGCACCTTGCAATGTGGAGAAATTACTGTTTGTGCATTTACAATATTCATTGATTTTTACCATTGAAAAACGTCCAGAAATGATTGAAGCTACTGACTGAATGAAAGTAGCTGGCATCTCACTCTCTTTGAATCTTCTTTATCATGCTAAGAGGAGCAGGAAAAAGCAAAAAATTTCAGACTTGCACCTTGCAATGCGGAGAAATTACTGTTTGTGCATTTACAATATTCATTGATTTTTGCCATTGAAAAATATCATGTTATTCATATACCAGAAATGTTTGAAGCTACTGACTGAATGAAAGGAGCTGGCATCTCACTCTCTTTGAATCTTCTTTATCATGCTAAGAGGAGCAGGAAAAAGCAAAAAATTTCAGAATTGCACCTTGCAATGCGGAGAAATTACTGTTTGTGCATTTACAATATTCATTGATTTTTGCCATTGAAAAACGTCCAGAAATGATTGAAGCTACTGACTGAATGAAAGGAGCTGGCATCTCACTCTCTTTGAATCTTCTTTATCATGCTAAGAGGAGCAGGAAAAAGCAAAAAATTTCAGAATTGCACCTTGCAATGCGGAGAAATTACTGTTTGTGCATTTACAATATTCATTGATTTTTGCCATTGAAAAACGTCCAGAAATGATTGAAGCTACTGACTGAATGAAAGGAGCTGGCATCTCACTCTCTTTGAATCTTCTTTATCATGCTAAGAGGAGCAGGAAAAATCAAAAAATTTCAGAATTGCACCTTGCAATGCGGAGAAATTACTGTTTGTGCATTTACAATATTCAATGATTTTTGCCATTGAAAAACATGTTATTCATATACCAGAAATGTTTGAAGCTACTGACTGAATGAAAGGAGCTGGCACCTCACTCTCTTTGAATCTTCTTTATCATGCTAAGAGGAGCGGGAAAAAGCAAAAAATTTCAGAATTGCACCTTGCAATGCGGAGAAATTACTGTTTGTGCATTTACAATATTCATTGATTTTTGCCATTGAAAAACATCCAGAAATGATTGAAGGTACTGACTGAATGAAAGGAGCTGGCATCTCACTCTCTTTGAATCTTCTTTATCATGCTAAGAGGAGCAGGAAAAAGCAAAAAATTTCAGAATTGCACCTTGCAATGCGGAGAAATTACTGTTTGTGCATTTACAATATTCATTGATTTTTGCCATTGAAAAATGTCCAGAAATGATTGAAGCTACTGACTGAATGAAAGGAGCTGGCATCTCACTCTCTTTGAATCTTCTTTATCATGCTAAGAGGAGCAGGAAAAAGCCAAAAATTTCAGAATTGCACCTTGCAATGCGGAGAAATTACAGTTTGTGCATTTACAATATTCATTGATTTTTGCCATTGAAAAACATCCAGAAATGATTGAAGCTACTGACTGAATGAAAGGAGCTGGCATCTCACTCTCTTTGAATATTCTTTATCATGCTAAGAGGAGCAGGAAAAAGCAAAAAATTTCAGAATTGCAACTTGCAATGCGGAGAAATTACTGTTTGTGCATTTACAATATTCATTGATTTTTGCCATTGAAAAACATCATGTTATTCATATACCAGAAATGTTTGAAGCTACTGACTGAATGAAAGGAGCTGGCATCTCACTCTCTTTGAATCTTCTTTATCATGCTAAGAGGAGCAGGAAAAAGCAAAAAATTTCAGAATTGCACCTTGCAATGCGGAGAAATTACTGTTTGTGCATTTACAATATTCATTGATTTTTGCCATTGAAAAACATCATGTTATTCATATACCAGAAATGTTTGAAGCTACTGACTGAATGAAAGGAGCTGGCATCTCACTCTCTTTGAATCTTCTTTATCATGCTAAGAGGAGCAGGAAAAAGCAAAAAATTTCAGAATTGCACCTTGCAATGTGGAGAAATTACTGTTTGTGCATTTACAATATTCATTGATTTTTACCATTGAAAAACGTCCAGAAATGATTGAAGCTACTGACTGAATGAAAGTAGCTGGCATCTCACTCTCTTTGAATCTTCTTTATCATGCTAAGAGGAGCAGGAAAAAGCAAAAAATTTCAGAATTGCACCTTGCAATGCAGAGAAATTACTGTTTGTGCATTTACAATATTCATTGATTTTTGCCATTGAAAAACATCATGTTATTCATATACCAGAAATGTTTGAAGCTACTGACTGAATGAAAGGAGCTGGCATCTCACTCTCTTTGAATCTTCTTTATCATGCTAAGAGGAGCAGGAAAAAGCAAAAAATTTCAGAATTGCACCTTGCAATGTGGAGAAATTACTGTTTGTGCATTTACAATATTCATTGATTTTTACCATTGAAAAACGTCCAGAAATGATTGAAGCTACTGACTGAATGAAAGTAGCTGGCATCTCACTCTCTTTAAATCTTCTTTATCATGCTAAGAGGAGCAGGAAAAAGCAAAAAATTTCAGACTTGCACCTTGCAATGCGGAGAAATTACTGTTTGTGCATTTACAATATTCATTGATTTTTGCCATTGAAAAACATCATGTTATTCATATACCAGAAATGTTTGAAGCTACTGACTGAATGAAAGGAGCTGGCATCTCACTCTCTTTGAATCTTCTTTATCATGCTAAGAGGAGCAGGAAAAAGCAAAAAATTTCAGAATTGCACCTTGCAATGCGGAGAAATTACTGTTTGTGCATTTACAATATTCATTGATTTTTGCCATTGAAAAACGTCCAGAAATGATTGAAGCTACTGACTGAATGAAAGGAGCTGGCATCTCACTCTCTTTGAATCTTGTTTATCATGCTAAGAGGAGCAGGAAAAAGCAAAAAATTTCAGAATTGCACCTTGCAATGCGGAGAAATTACTGTTTGTGCATTTACAATATTCATTGATTTTTGCCATTGAAAAACGTCCAAAAATGATTGAAGCTACTGACTGAATGAAAGGAGCTGGCATCTCACTCTCTTTGAATCTTCTTTATCATGCTAAGAGGAGCAGGAAAAAGCAAAAAATTTCAGAATTGCACCTTGCAATGCGGAGAAATTACTGTTTGTGCATTTACAATATTCATTGATTTTTGCCATTGAAAAACATCATGTTATTCATATACCAGAAATGATTGAAGCTACTGACTGAATGAAAGGAGCTGGCATCTCACTCTCTTTGAATCTTCTTTATCATGCTAAGAGGAGCAGGAAAAAGCAAAAAATTTCAGAATTGCACCTTGCAATGCGGAGAAATTACTGTTTGTGCATTTACAATATTCATTGATTTTTGCCATTGAAAAACGTCCAGAAATGATTGAAGCTACTGACTGAATGAAAGGAACTGGCATCTCACTCTCTTTGAATCTTCTTTATCATGCTAAGAGGAGCAGGAAAAAGCAAAAAATTTCAGAATTGCACCTTGCAATACGGAGAAATTACTGTTTGTGCATTTACAAAATTCATTGATTTTTGCCATTGAAAAACATCATGTTATTCATATACCAGAAATGTTTGAAGCTACTGACTGAATGAAAGGAGCTGACATCTCACTCTCTTTGAATCTTCTTTATCATGCTAAGAGGAGCAGGAAAAAGCAAAAAATTTCAGAATTGCACCTTGCAATGCGGAGAAATTACTGTTTGTGCATTTACAATATTCATTGATTTTTGCCATTGAAAAACATCCAGAAATGATTGAAGCTACTGACTGAATGAAAGGAGCTGGCATCTCACTCTCTTTGAATCTTCTTTATCATGCTAAGAGGAGCAGGAAAAAGCAAAAAATTTCAGAATTGCACCTTGCAATGCGGAGAAATTACTGTTTGTGCATTTACAATATTCATTGATTTTTGCCATTGAAAAACGTCCAGAAATGATTGAAGCTACTGACTGAATGAAAGGAGCTGGCATCTCACTCTCTTTGAATCTTCTTTATCATGCTAAGAGGAGCAGGAAAAAGCAAAAAATTTCAGAATTGCACCTTGCAATGCGGAGAAATTACTGTTTGTGCATTTACAATATTCATTGATTTTTGCCATTGAAAAACATCATGTTATTCATATACCAGAAATGATTGAAGCTACTGACTGAATGAAAGGAGCTGGCATCTCACTCTCTTTGAATCTTCTTTATCATGCTAAGAGGAGCAGGAAAAAGCAAAAAATTTCAGAATTGCACCTTGCAATGCGGAGAAATTACTGTTTGTGCATTTACAATATTCATTGATTTTTGCCATTGAAAAACGTCCAGAAATGATTGAAGCTACTGACTGAATGAAAGGAACTGGCATCTCACTCTCTTTGAATCTTCTTTATCATGCTAAGAGGAGCAGGAAAAAGCAAAAAATTTCAGAATTGCACCTTGCAATGCGGAGAAATTACTGTTTGTGCATTTACAAAATTCATTGATTTTTGCCATTGAAAAACATCATGTTATTCATATACCAGAAATGTTTGAAGCTACTGACTGAATGAAAGGAGCTGACATCTCACTCTCTTTGAATCTTCTTTATCATGCTAAGAGGAGCAGGAAAAAGCAAAAAATTTCAGAATTGCACCTTGCAATGCGGAGAAATTACTGTTTGTGCATTTACAATATTCATTGATTTTTGCCATTGAAAAACGTCCAGAAATGATTGAAGCTACTGACTGAATGAAAGGAGCTGGCATCTCACTCTCTTTGAATCTTCTTTATCATGCTAAGAGGAGCAGGAAAAAGCAAAAAATTTCAGAATTGCACCTTGCAATGCGGAGAAATTACTGTTTGTGCATTTACAATATTCATTGATTTTTGCCATTGAAAAACATCATGTTATTCATATACCAGAAATGATTGAAGCTACTGACTGAATGAAAGGAGCTGGCATCTCACTCTCTTTGAATGTTCTTTATCATGCTAAGAGGAGCAGGAAAAAGCAAAAAATTTCAGAATTGCACCTTGCAATGTGGAGAAATTACTGTTTGTGCATTTACAATATTCATTGATTTTTACCATTGAAAAACGTCCAGAAATGATTGAAGCTACTGAATGAATGAAAGTAGCTGGCATCTCACTCTCTTTGAATCTTCTTTATCATGCTAAGAGGAGCAGGAAAAAGCAAAAAATTTCAGACTTGCACCTTGCAATGCGGAGAAATTACTGTTTGTGCATTTACAATATTCATTGATTTTTGCCATTGAAAAACATCATGTTATTCATATACCAGAAATGTTTGAAGCTACTGACTGAATGAAAGGAGCTGGCATCTCACTCTCTTTGAATCTTCTTTATCATGCTAAGAGGAGCAGGAAAAAGCAAAAAATTTCAGAATTGCACCTTGCAATGCGGAGAAATTACTGTTTGTGCATTTACAATATTCATTGATTTTTGCCACTGAAAAACGTCCAGAAATGATTGAAGCTACTGACTGAATGAAAGGAGCTGGCATCTCACTCTCTTTGAATCTTGTTTATCATGCTAAGAGGAGCAGGAAAAAGCAAAAAATTTCAGAATTGCACCTTGCAATGCGGAGAAATTACTGTTTGTGCATTTACAATATTCATTGATTTTTGCCATTGAAAAACGTCCAGAAATGATTGAAGCTACTGACTGAATGAAAGGAGCTGGCATCTCACTCTCTTTGAATCTTCTTTATCATGCTAAGAGGAGCAGGAAAAAGCAAAAAAATTCAGAATTGCACCTTGCAATGCTGAGAAATTACTGTTTGTGCATTTACAATATTCATTGATTTTTGCCATTGAAAAACATCATGTTATTCATATACCAGAAATGATTGAAGCTACTGACTGAATGAAAGGAGCTGGCATCTCACTCTCTTTGAATCTTCTTTATCATGCTAAGAGGAGCAGGAAAAAGCAAAAAATTTCAGAATTGCACCTTGCAATGCGGAGAAATTACTGTTTGTGCATTTACAATATTCATTGATTTTTGCCATTGAAAAACGTCCAGAAATGATTGAAGCTACTGACTGAATGAAAGGAACTGGCATCTCACTCTCTTTGAATCTTCTTTATCATGCTAAGAGGAGCAGGAAAAAGCAAAAAATTTCAGAATTGCACCTTGCAATGCGGAGAAATTACTGTTTGTGCATTTACAATATTCATTGATTTTTGCCATTGAAAAACATCATGTTATTCATATACCAGAAATGATTGAAGCTACTGACTGAATGAAAGGAGCTGACATCTCACTCTCTTTGAATCTTCTTTATCATGCTAAGAGGAGCAGGAAAAAGCAAAAAATTTCAGAATTGCACCTTGCAATGCGGAGAAATTACTGTTTGTGCATTTACAATATTCATTGATTTTTGCCATTGAAAAACGTCCAGAAATGATTGAAGCTACTGACTGAATGAAAGGAGCTGGCATCTCACTCTCTTTGAATCTTCTTTATCATGCTAAGAGGAGCAGGAAAAAGCAAAAAATTTCAGAATTGCACCTTGCAATGCGGAGAAATTACTGTTTGTGCATTTACAATATTCATTGATTTTTGCCATTGAAAAACATCATGTTATTCATATACCAGAAATGATTGAAGCTACTGACTGAATGAAAGGAGCTGGCATCTCACTCTCTTTGAATGTTCTTTATCATGCTAAGAGGAGCAGGAAAAAGCAAAAAATTTCAGAATTGCACCTTGCAATGTGGAGAAATTACTGTTTGTGCATTTACAATATTCATTGATTTTTACCATTGAAAAACGTCCAGAAATGATTGAAGCTACTGAATGAATGAAAGTAGCTGGCATCTCACTCTCTTTGAATCTTCTTTATCATGCTAAGAGGAGCAGGAAAAAGCAAAAAATTTCAGACTTGCACCTTGCAATGCGGAGAAATTACTGTTTGTGCATTTACAATATTCATTGATTTTTGCCATTGAAAAACATCATGTTATTCATATACCAGAAATGTTTGAAGCTACTGACTGAATGAAAGGAGCTGGCATCTCACTCTCTTTGAATCTTCTTTATCATGCTAAGAGGAGCAGGAAAAAGCAAAAAATTTCAGAATTGCACCTTGCAATGCGGAGAAATTACTGTTTGTGCATTTACAATATTCATTGATTTTTGCCACTGAAAAACGTCCAGAAATGATTGAAGCTACTGACTGAATGAAAGGAGCTGGCATCTCACTCTCTTTGAATCTTGTTTATCATGCTAAGAGGAGCAGGAAAAAGCAAAAAATTTCAGAATTGCACCTTGCAATGCGGAGAAATTACTGTTTGTGCATTTACAATATTCATTGATTTTTGCCATTGAAAAACGTCCAGAAATGATTGAAGCTACTGACTGAATGAAAGGAGCTGGCATCTCACTCTCTTTGAATCTTCTTTATCATGCTAAGAGGAGCAGGAAAAAGCAAAAAAATTCAGAATTGCACCTTGCAATGCTGAGAAATTACTGTTTGTGCATTTACAATATTCATTGATTTTTGCCATTGAAAAACATCATGTTATTCATATACCAGAAATGATTGAAGCTACTGACTGAATGAAAGGAGCTGGCATCTCACTCTCTTTGAATCTTCTTTATCATGCTAAGAGGAGCAGGAAAAAGCAAAAAATTTCAGAATTGCACCTTGCAATGCGGAGAAATTACTGTTTGTGCATTTACAATATTCATTGATTTTTGCCATTGAAAAACGTCCAGAAATGATTGAAGCTACTGACTGAATGAAAGGAACTGGCATCTCACTCTCTTTGAATCTTCTTTATCATGCTAAGAGGAGCAGGAAAAAGCAAAAAATTTCAGAATTGCACCTTGCAATGCGGAGAAATTACTGTTTGTGCATTTACAAAATTCATTGATTTTTGCCATTGAAAAACATCATGTTATTCACATACCAGAAATGTTTGAAGCTACTGACTGAATGAAAGGAGCTGACATCTCACTCTCTTTGAATCTTCTTTATCATGCTAAGAGGAGCAGGAAAAAGCAAAAAATTTCAGAATTGCACCTTGCAATGCGGAGAAATTACTGTTTGTGCATTTACAATATTCATTGATTTTTGCCATTGAAAAACGTCCAGAAATGATTGAAGCTACTGACTGAATGAAAGGAGCTGGCATCTCACTCTCTTTGAATCTTCTTTATCATGCTAAGAGGAGCAGGAAAAAGCAAAAAATTTCAGAATTGCACCTTTCAATGCGGAGAAATTACTGTTTGTGCATTTACAATATTCATTGATTTTTGCCATTGAAAAACATCATGTTATTCATATACCAGAAATGATTGAAGCTACTGACTGAATGAATCTTTGAATCTTCTTTATCATGCTAAGAGGAGCAGGAAAAAGCAAAAAAATTCAGAATTGCACCTTGCAATGCGGAGAAATTACTGTTTGTGCATTTACAATATTCATTGATTTTTGCCATTGAAAAACGTCCAGAAATGATTGAAGCTACTGACTGAATGAAAGGAACTGGCATCTCACTCTCTTTGAATCTTCTTTATCATGCTAAGAGGAGCAGGAAAAAGCAAAAAATTTCAGAATTGCACCTTGCAATGCGGAGAAATTACTGTTTGTGCATTTACAAAATTCATTGATTTTTGCCATTGAAAAACATCATGTTATTCATATACCAGAAATGTTTGAAGCTACTGACTGAATGAAAGGAGCTGACATCTCACTCTCTTTGAATCTTCTTTATCATGCTAAGAGGAGCAGGAAAAAGCAAAAAATTTCAGAATTGCACCTTGCAATGCGGAGAAATTACTGTTTGTGCATTTACAATATTCATTGATTTTTGCCATTGAAAAACGTCCAGAAATGATTGAAGCTACTGACTGAATGAAAGGAACTGGCATCTCACTCTCTTTGAATCTTCTTTATCATGCTAAGAGGAGCAGGAAAAAGCAAAAAATTTCAGAATTGCACCTTGCAATGCGGAGAAATTACTGTTTGTGCATTTACAAAATTCATTGATTTTTGCCATTGAAAAACATCATGTTATTCATATACCAGAAATGTTTGAAGCTACTGACTGAATGAAAGGAGCTGACATCTCACTCTCTTTGAATCTTCTTTATCATGCTAAGAGGAGCAGGAAAAAGCAAAAAATTTCAGAATTGCACCTTGCAATGCGGAGAAATTACTGTTTGTGCATTTACAATATTCATTGATTTTTGCCATTGAAAAACATCATGTTATTCATATACCAGAAATGATTGAAGCTACTGACTGAATGAAAGGAGCTGGCATCTCACTCTCTTTGAATCTTCTTTATCATGCTAAGAGGAGCAGGAAAAAGCAAAAAATTTCAGAATTGCACCTTGCAATGTGGAGAAATTACTGTTTGTGCATTTACAATATTCATTGATTTTTACCATTGAAAAACGTCCAGAAATGATTGAAGCTACTGAATGAATGAAAGTAGCTGGCATCTCACTCTCTTTGAATCTTCTTTATCATGCTAAGAGGAGCAGGAAAAAGCAAAAAATTTCAGACTTGCACCTTGCAATGCGGAGAAATTACTGTTTGTGCATTTACAATATTCATTGATTTTTGCCATTGAAAAACATCATGTTATTCATATACCAGAAATGTTTGAAGCTACTGACTGAATGAAAGGAGCTGGCATCTCACTCTCTTTGAATCTTCTTTATCATGCTAAGAGGAGCAGGAAAAAGCAAAAAATTTCAGAATTGCACCTTGCAATGCGGAGAAATTACTGTTTGTGCATTTACAATATTCATTGATTTTTGCCATTGAAAAACGTCCAGAAATGATTGAAGCTACTGACTGAATGAAAGGAGCTGGCATCTCACTCTCTTTGAATCTTCTTTATCATGCTAAGAGGAGCAGGAAAAAGCAAAAAATTTCAGAATTGCACCTTGCAATGCGGAGAAATTACTGTTTGTGCATTTACAATATTCATTGATTTTTGCCATTGAAAAACGTCCAGAAATGATTGAAGCTACTGACTGAATGAAAGGAGCTGGCATCTCACTCTCTTTGAATCTTCTTTATCATGCTAAGAGGAGCAGGAAAAAGCAAAAAAATTCAGAATTGCACCTTGCAATGCGGAGAAATTACTGTTTGTGCATTTACAATATTCATTGATTTTTGCCATTGAAAAACATCATGTTATTCATATACCAGAAATGATTGAAGCTACTGACTGAATGAAAGGAGCTGGCATCTCACTCTCTTTGAATCTTCTTTATCATGCTAAGAGGAGCAGGAAAAAGCAAAAAATTTCAGAATTGCACCTTGCAATGCGGAGAAATTACTGTTTGTGCATTTACAATATTCATTGATTTTTGCCATTGAAAAACGTCCAGAAATGATTGAAGCTACTGACTGAATGAAAGGAACTGGCATCTCACTCTCTTTGAATCTTCTTTATCATGCTAAGAGGAGCAGGAAAAAGCAAAAAATTTCAGAATTGCACCTTGCAATGCGGAGAAATTACTGTTTGTGCATTTACAAAATTCATTGATTTTTGCCATTGAAAAACATCATGTTATTCATATACCAGAAATGTTTGAAGCTACTGACTGAATGAAAGGAGCTGACATCTCACTCTCTTTGAATCTTCTTTATCATGCTAAGAGGAGCAGGAAAAAGCAAAAAATTTCAGAATTGCACCTTGCAATGCGGAGAAATTACTGTTTGTGCATTTACAATATTCATTGATTTTTGCCATTGAAAAACGTCCAGAAATGATTGAAGCTACTGACTGAATGAAAGGAGCTGGCATCTCACTCTCTTTGAATCTTCTTTATCATGCTAAGAGGAGCAGGAAAAAGCAAAAAATTTCAGAATTGCACCTTGCAATGCGGAGAAATTACTGTTTGTGCATTTACAATATTCATTGATTTTTGCCATTGAAAAACATCATGTTATTCATATACCAGAAATGTTTGAAGCTACTGACTGAATGAAAGGAGCTGGCATCTCACTCTCTTTGAATCTTCTTTATCATGCTAAGAGGAGCAGGAAAAAGCAAAAAATTTCTGAATTGCACCTTGCAATGCGGAGAAATTACTGTTTGTGCATTTACAATATTCATTGATTTTTGCCATTGAAAAACATCATGTTATTCATATACCAGAAATGATTGAAGCTACTGACTGAATGAAAGGAGCTGGCATCTCACTCTCTTTGAATCTTCTTTATCATGCTAAGAGGAGCAGGAAAAAGCAAAAAATTTCAGAATTGCACCTTGCAATGCGGAGAAATTACTGTTTGTGCATTTACAATATTCATTGATTTTTGCCATTGAAAAACGTCCAGAAATGATTGAAGCTACTGACTGAATGAAAGGAGCTGGCATCTCACTCTCTTTGAATCTTCTTTATCATGCTAAGAGGAGCAGGAAAAAGCAAAAAATTTCAGAATTGCACCTTGCAATGCGGAGAAATTACTGTTTGTGCATTTACAATATTCATTGATTTTTGCCATTGAAAAACGTCCAGAAATGATTGAAGCTACTGACTGAATGAAAGGAGCTGGCATCTCACTCTCTTTGAATCTTCTTTATCATGCTAAGAGGAGCAGGAAAAAGCAAAAAATTTCAGAATTGCACCTTGCAATGCGGAGAAATTACTGTTTGTGCATTTACAATATTCATTGATTTTTGCCATTGAAAAACATCATGTTATTCATATACCAGAAATGATTGAAGCTACTGACTGAATGAAAGGAGCTGGCATCTCACTCTCTTTGAATCTTCTTTATCATGCTAAGAGGAGCAGGAAAAAGCAAAAAATTTCAGAATTGCACCTTGCAATGCGGAGAAATTACTGTTTGTGCATTTACAATATTCATTGATTTTTGCCATTGAAAAACGTCCAGAAATGATTGAAGCTACTGACTGAATGAAAGGAACTGGCATCTCACTCTCTTTGAATCTTCTTTATCATGCTAAGAGGAGCAGGAAAAAGCAAAAAATTTCAGAATTGCACCTTGCAATGCGGAGAAATTACTGTTTGTGCATTTACAAAATTCATTGATTTTTGCCATTGAAAAACATCATGTTATTCATATACCAGAAATGTTTGAAGCTACTGACTGAATGAAAGGAGCTGACATCTCACTCTCTTTGAATCTTCTTTATCATGCTAAGAGGAGCAGGAAAAAGCAAAAAATTTCAGAATTGCACCTTGCAATGCGGAGAAATTACTGTTTGTGCATTTACAATATTCATTGATTTTTGCCATTGAAAAACGTCCAGAAATGATTGAAGCTACTGACTGAATGAAAGGAGCTGGCATCTCACTCTCTTTGAATCTTTTTTATCATGCTAAGAGGAGCAGGAAAAAGCAAAAAATTTCAGAATTGCACCTTGCAATGCGGAGAAATTACTGTTTGTGCATTTACAATATTCATTGATTTTTGCCATTGAAAAACATCATGTTATTCATATACCAGAAATGATTGAAGCTACTGACTGAATGAAAGGAGCTGGCATCTCACTCTCTTTGAATCTTCTTTATCATGCTAAGAGGAGCAGGAAAAAGCAAAAAATTTCAGAATTGCACCTTGCAATGTGGAGAAATTACTGTTTGTGCATTTACAATATTCATTGATTTTTACCATTGAAAAACGTCCAGAAATGATTGAAGCTACTGAATGAATGAAAGTAGCTGGCATCTCACTCTCTTTGAATCTTCTTTATCATGCTAAGAGGAGCAGGAAAAAGCAAAAAATTTCAGACTTGCACCTTGCAATGCGGAGAAATTACTGTTTGTGCATTTACAATATTCATTGATTTTTGCCATTGAAAAACATCATGTTATTCATATACCAGAAATGTTTGAAGCTACTGACTGAATGAAAGGAGCTGGCATCTCACTCTCTTTGAATCTTCTTTATCATGCTAAGAGGAGCAGGAAAAAGCAAAAAATTTCAGAATTGCACCTTGCAATGCGGAGAAATTACTGTTTGTGCATTTACAATATTCATTGATTTTTGCCATTGAAAAACGTCCAGAAATGATTGAAGCTACTGACTGAATGAAAGGAGCTGGCATCTCACTCTCTTTGAATCTTGTTTATCATGCTAAGAGGAGCAGGAAAAAGCAAAAAATTTCAGAATTGCACCTTGCAATGCGGAGAAATTACTGTTTGTGCATTTACAATATTCATTGATTTTTGCCATTGAAAAACGTCCAGAAATGATTGAAGCTACTGACTGAATGAAAGGAGCTGGCATCTCACTCTCTTTGAATCTTCTTTATCATGCTAAGAGGAGCAGGAAAAAGCAAAAAAATTCAGAATTGCACCTTGCAATGCGGAGAAATTACTGTTTGTGCATTTACAATATTCATTGATTTTTGCCATTGAAAAACATCATGTTATTCATATACCAGAAATGATTGAAGCTACTGACTGAATGAAAGGAGCTGGCATCTCACTCTCTTTGAATCTTCTTTATCATGCTAAGAGGAGCAGGAAAAAGCAAAAAATTTCAGAATTGCACCTTGCAATGCGGAGAAATTACTGTTTGTGCATTTACAATATTCATTGATTTTTGCCATTGAAAAACGTCCAGAAATGATTGAAGCTACTGACTGAATGAAAGGAACTGGCATCTCACTCTCTTTGAATCTTCTTTATCATGCTAAGAGGAGCAGGAAAAAGCAAAAAATTTCAGAATTGCACCTTGCAATGCGGAGAAATTACTGTTTGTGCATTTACAAAATTCATTGATTTTTGCCATTGAAAAACATCATGTTATTCATATACCAGAAATGTTTGAAGCTACTGACTGAATGAAAGGAGCTGACATCTCACTCTCTTTGAATCTTCTTTATCATGCTAAGAGGAGCAGGAAAAAGCAAAAAATTTCAGAATTGCACCTTGCAATGCGGAGAAATTACTGTTTGTGCATTTACAATATTCATTGATTTTTGCCATTGAAAAACATCATGTTATTCATATACCAGAAATGTTTGAAGCTACTGACTGAATGAAAGGAGCTGGCATCTCACTCTCTTTGAATCTTCTTTATCATGCTAAGAGGAGCAGGAAAAAGCAAAAAATTTCTGAATTGCACCTTGCAATGCGGAGAAATTACTGTTTGTGCATTTACAATATTCATTGATTTTTGCCATTGAAAAACATCATGTTATTCATATACCAGAAATGATTGAAGCTACTGACTGAATGAAAGGAGCTGGCATCTCACTCTCTTTGAATCTTCTTTATCATGCTAAGAGGAGCAGGAAAGAGCAAAAAATTTCAGAATTGCACCTTGCAATGCGGAGAAATTACTGTTTGTGCATTTACAATATTCATTGATTTTTGCCATTGAAAAACGTCCAGAAATGATTGAAGCTACTGACTGAATGAAAGGAGCTGGCATCTCACTCTCTTTGAATCTTCTTTATCATGCTAAGAGGAGCAGGAAAAAGCAAAAAATTTCAGAATTGCACCTTGCAATGCGGAGAAATTACTGTTTGTGCATTTACAATATTCATTGATTTTTGCCATTGAAAAACGTCCAGAAATGATTGAAGCTACTGACTGAATGAAAGGAGCTGGCATCTCACTCTCTTTGAATCTTCTTTATCATGCTAAGAGGAGCAGGAAAAAGCAAAAAATTTCAGAATTGCACCTTGCAATGCGGAGAAATTACTGTTTGTGCATTTACAATATTCATTGATTTTTGCCATTGAAAAACATCATGTTATTCATATACCAGAAATGATTGAAGCTACTGACTGAATGAAAGGAGCTGGCATCTCACTCTCTTTGAATCTTCTTTATCATGCTAAGAGGAGCAGGAAAAAGCAAAAAATTTCAGAATTGCACCTTGCAATGCGGAGAAATTACTGTTTGTGCATTTACAATATTCATTGATTTTTGCCATTGAAAAACGTCCAGAAATGATTGAAGCTACTGACTGAATGAAAGGAACTGGCATCTCACTCTCTTTGAATCTTCTTTATCATGCTAAGAGGAGCAGGAAAAAGCAAAAAATTTCAGAATTGCACCTTGCAATGCGGAGAAATTACTGTTTGTGCATTTACAAAATTCATTGATTTTTGCCATTGAAAAACATCATGTTATTCATATACCAGAAATGTTTGAAGCTACTGACTGAATGAAAGGAGCTGACATCTCACTCTCTTTGAATCTTCTTTATCATGCTAAGAGGAGCAGGAAAAAGCAAAAAATTTCAGAATTGCACCTTGCAATGCGGAGAAATTACTGTTTGTGCATTTACAATATTCATTGATTTTTGCCATTGAAAAACGTCCAGAAATGATTGAAGCTACTGACTGAATGAAAGGAGCTGGCATCTCACTCTCTTTGAATCTTCTTTATCATGCTAAGAGGAGCAGGAAAAAGCAAAAAATTTCAGAATTGCACCTTGCAATGCGGAGAAATTACTGTTTGTGCATTTACAATATTCATTGATTTTTGCCATTGAAAAACGTCCAGAAATGATTGAAGCTACTGACTGAATGAAAGGAGCTGGCATCTCACTCTCTTTGAATCTTCTTTATCATGCTAAGAGGAGCAGGAAAAAGCAAAAAATTTCAGAATTGCACCTTGCAATGCGGAGAAATTACTGTTTGTGCATTTACAATATTCATTGATTTTTGCCATTGAAAAACATCATGTTATTCATATACCAGAAATGATTGAAGCTACTGACTGAATGAAAGGAGCTGGCATCTCACTCTCTTTGAATCTTCTTTATCATGCTAAGAGGAGCAGGAAAAAGCAAAAAATTTCAGAATTGCACCTTGCAATGCGGAGAAATTACTGTTTGTGCATTTACAATATTCATTGATTTTTGCCATTGAAAAACGTCCAGAAATGATTGAAGCTACTGACTGAATGAAAGGAACTGGCATCTCACTCTCTTTGAATCTTCTTTATCATGCTAAGAGGAGCAGGAAAAAGCAAAAAATTTCAGAATTGCACCTTGCAATGCGGAGAAATTACTGTTTGTGCATTTACAAAATTCATTGATTTTTGCCATTGAAAAACATCATGTTATTCATATACCAGAAATGTTTGAAGCTACTGACTGAATGAAAGGAGCTGACATCTCACTCTCTTTGAATCTTCTTTATCATGCTAAGAGGAGCAGGAAAAAGCAAAAAATTTCAGAATTGCACCTTGCAATGCGGAGAAATTACTGTTTGTGCATTTACAATATTCATTGATTTTTGCCATTGAAAAACGTCCAGAAATGATTGAAGCTACTGACTGAATGAAAGGAGCTGGCATCTCACTCTCTTTGAATCTTCTTTATCATGCTAAGAGGAGCAGGAAAAAGCAAAAAATTTCAGAATTGCACCTTGCAATGCGGAGAAATTACTGTTTGTGCATTTACAATATTCATTGATTTTTGCCATTGAAAAACATCATGTTATTCATATACCAGAAATGATTGAAGCTACTGACTGAATGAAAGGAGCTGGCATCTCACTCTCTTTGAATCTTCTTTATCATGCTAAGAGGAGCAGGAAAAAGCAAAAAATTTCAGAATTGCACCTTGCAATGTGGAGAAATTACTGTTTGTGCATTTACAATATTCATTGATTTTTACCATTGAAAAACGTCCAGAAATGATTGAAGCTACTGAATGAATGAAAGTAGCTGGCATCTCACTCTCTTTGAATCTTCTTTATCATGCTAAGAGGAGCAGGAAAAAGCAAAAAATTTCAGACTTGCACCTTGCAATGCGGAGAAATTACTGTTTGTGCATTTACAATATTCATTGATTTTTGCCATTGAAAAACATCATGTTATTCATATACCAGAAATGTTTGAAGCTACTGACTGAATGAAAGGAGCTGGCATCTCACTCTCTTTGAATCTTCTTTATCATGCTAAGAGGAGCAGGAAAAAGCAAAAAATTTCAGAATTGCACCTTGCAATGCGGAGAAATTACTGTTTGTGCATTTACAATATTCATTGATTTTTGCCATTGAAAAACGTCCAGAAATGATTGAAGCTACTGACTGAATGAAAGGAGCTGGCATCTCACTCTCTTTGAATCTTGTTTATCATGCTAAGAGGAGCAGGAAAAAGCAAAAAATTTCAGAATTGCACCTTGCAATGCGGAGAAATTACTGTTTGTGCATTTACAATATTCATTGATTTTTGCCATTGAAAAACGTCCAGAAATGATTGAAGCTACTGACTGAATGAAAGGAGCTGGCATCTCACTCTCTTTGAATCTTCTTTATCATGCTAAGAGGAGCAGGAAAAAGCAAAAAAATTCAGAATTGCACCTTGCAATGCGGAGAAATTACTGTTTGTGCATTTACAATATTCATTGATTTTTGCCATTGAAAAACATCATGTTATTCATATACCAGAAATGATTGAAGCTACTGACTGAATGAAAGGAGCTGGCATCTCACTCTCTTTGAATCTTCTTTATCATGCTAAGAGGAGCAGGAAAAAGCAAAAAATTTCAGAATTGCACCTTGCAATGCGGAGAAATTACTGTTTGTGCATTTACAATATTCATTGATTTTTGCCATTGAAAAACGTCCAGAAATGATTGAAGCTACTGACTGAATGAAAGGAACTGGCATCTCACTCTCTTTGAATCTTCTTTATCATGCTAAGAGGAGCAGGAAAAAGCAAAAAATTTCAGAATTGCACCTTGCAATGCGGAGAAATTACTGTTTGTGCATTTACAAAATTCATTGATTTTTGCCATTGAAAAACATCATGTTATTCATATACCAGAAATGTTTGAAGCTACTGACTGAATGAAAGGAGCTGACATCTCACTCTCTTTGAATCTTCTTTATCATGCTAAGAGGAGCAGGAAAAAGCAAAAAATTTCAGAATTGCACCTTGCAATGCGGAGAAATTACTGTTTGTGCATTTACAATATTCATTGATTTTTGCCATTGAAAAACGTCCAGAAATGATTGAAGCTACTGACTGAATGAAAGGAGCTGGCATCTCACTCTCTTTGAATCTTCTTTATCATGCTAAGAGGAGCAGGAAAAAGCAAAAAATTTCAGAATTGCACCTTGCAATGCGGAGAAATTACTGTTTGTGCATTTACAATATTCATTGATTTTTGCCATTGAAAAACATCATGTTATTCATATACCAGAAATGTTTGAAGCTACTGACTGAATGAAAGGAGCTGGCATCTCACTCTCTTTGAATCTTCTTTATCATGCTAAGAGGAGCAGGAAAAAGCAAAAAATTTCAGAATTGCACCTTGCAATGCGGAGAAATTACTGTTTGTGCATTTACAATATTCATTGATTTTTGCCATTGAAAAACATCATGTTATTCATATACCAGAAATGATTGAAGCTACTGACTGAATGAAAGGAGCTGGCATCTCACTCTCTTTGAATCTTCTTTATCATGCTAAGAGGAGCAGGAAAAAGCAAAAAATTTCAGAATTGCACCTTGCAATGCGGAGAAATTACTGTTTGTGCATTTACAATATTCATTGATTTTTGCCATTGAAAAACGTCCAGAAATGATTGAAGCTACTGACTGAATGAAAGGAGCTGGCATCTCACTCTCTTTGAATCTTCTTTATCATGCTAAGAGGAGCAGGAAAAAGCAAAAAATTTCAGAATTGCACCTTGCAATGCGGAGAAATTACTGTTTGTGCATTTACAATATTCATTGATTTTTGCCATTGAAAAACATCATGTTATTCATATACCAGAAATGTTTGAAGCTACTGACTGAATGAAAGGAGCTGGCATCTCACTCTCTTTGAATCTTCTTTATCATGCTAAGAGGAGCAGGAAAAAGCAAAAAATTTCAGAATTGCACCTTGCAATGCGGAGAAATTACTGTTTGTGCATTTACAATATTCATTGATTTTTGCCATTGAAAAACGTCCAGAAATGATTGAAGCTACTGACTGAATGAAAGGAACTGGCATCTCACTCTCTTTGAATCTTCTTTATCATGCTAAGAGGAGCAGGAAAAAGCAAAAAATTTCAGAATTGCACCTTGCAATGCGGAGAAATTACTGTTTGTGCATTTACAATATTCATTGATTTTTGCCATTGAAAAACATCATGTTATTCATATACCAGAAATGTTTGAAGCTACTGACTGAATGAAAGGAGCTGGCATCTCACTCTCTTTGAATCTTCTTTATCATGCTAAGAGGAGCAGGAAAAAGCAAAAAATTTCAGAATTGCAACTTGCAATGCGGAGAAATTACTGTTTGTGCATTTACAATATTCATTGATTTTTGCCATTGAAAAACATCATGTTATTCATATACCAGAAATGATTGAAGCTACTGACTGAATGAAAGGAGCTGGCATCTCACTCTCTTTGAATCTTCTTTATCATGCTAAGAGGAGCAGGAAAAAGCAAAAAATTTCAGAATTGCACCTTGCAATGCGGAGAAATTACTGTTTGTGCATTTACAATATTCATTGATTTTTGCCATTGAAAAACGTCCAGAAATGATTGAAGCTACTGACTGAATGAAAGGAACTGGCATCTCACTCTCTTTGAATCTTCTTTATCATGCTAAGAGGAGCAGGAAAAAGCAAAAAATTTCAGAATTGCACCTTGCAATGCGGAGAAATTACTGTTTGTGCATTTACAATATTCATTGATTTTTGCCATTGAAAAACATCATGTTATTCATATACCAGAAATGTTTGAAGCTACTGACTGAATGAAAGGAGCTGGCATCTCACTCTCTTTGAATCTTCTTTATCATGCTAAGAGGAGCAGGAAAAAGCAAAAAATTTCAGAATTGCAACTTGCAATGCGGAGAAATTACTGTTTGTGCATTTACAATATTCATTGATTTTTGCCATTGAAAAACATCATGTTATTCATATACCAGAAATGATTGAAGCTACTGACTGAATGAAAGGAGCTGGCATCTCACTCTCTTTGAATCTTCTTTATCATGCTAAGAGGAGCAGGAAAAAGCAAAAAATTTCAGAATTGCACCTTGCAATGCGGAGAAATTACTGTTTGTGCATTTACAATATTCATTGATTTTTGCCATTGAAAAACGTCAAGAAATGATTGAAGCTACTGACTGAATGAAAGGAGCTGGCATCTCACTCTCTTTGAATCTTCTTTATCATGCTAAGAGGAGCAGGAAAAAGCAAAAAATTTCAGAATTGCACCTTGCAATGCGGAGAAATTACTGTTTGTGCTTTTACAATATTCATTGATTTTTGCCATTGAAAAACATCATGTTATTCATATACAAGAAATGTTTGAAGCTACTGACTGAATGAAAGGAGCTGGCATCTCACTCTCTTTGAATCTTCTTTATCATGCTAAGAGGAGCAGGAAAAAGCAAAAAATTTCAGAATTGCACCTTGCAATGCGGAGAAATTACTGTTTGTGCATTTACAATATTCATTGATTTTTGCCATTGAAAAACGTCCAGAAATGATTGAAGCTACTGACTGAATGAAAGGAGCTGGCATCTCACTCTCTTTGAATCTTCTTTATCATGCTAAGAGGAGCAGGAAAAAGCAAAAAATTTCAGAATTGCACCTTGCAATGCGGAGAAATTACTGTTTGTGCATTTACAATATTCATTGATTTTTGCCATTGAAAAACATCATGTTATTCATATACCAGAAATGTTTGAAGCTACTGACTGAATGAAAGGAGCTGGCATCTCACTCTCTTTGAATCTTCTTTATCATGCTAAGAGGAGCAGGAAAAAGCAAAAAATTTCAGAATTGCACCTTGCAATGCGGAGAAATTACTGTTTGTGCATTTACAATATTCATTGATTTTTGCCATTGAAAAACGTCCAGAAATGATTGAAGCTACTGACTGAATGAAAGGAGCTGGCATCTCACTCTCTTTGAATCTTCTTTATCATGCTAAGAGGAGCAGGAAAAAGCAAAAAATTTCAGAATTGCACCTTGCAATGCGGAGAAATTACTGTTTGTGCATTTACAATATTCATTGATTTTTGCCATTGAAAAACGTCCAGAAATGATTGAAGCTACTGACTGAATGAAAGGAGCTGGCATCTCACTCTCTTTGAATCTTCTTTATCATGCTAAGAGGAGCAGGAAAAAGCAAAAAATTTCAGAATTGCACCTTGCAATGCGGAGAAATTACTGTTTGTGCATTTACAATATTCATTGATTTTTGCCATTGAAAAACATCATGTTATTCATATACCAGAAATGTTTGAAGCTACTGACTGAATGAAAGATGCTGGCATCTCACTCTCTTTGAATCTTCTTTATCATGCTAAGAGGAGCAGGAAAAAGCAAAAAATTTCAGAATTGCACCTTGCAATGCGGAGAAATTACTGTTTGTGCATTTACAATATTCATTGATTTTTGCCATTGAAAAACATCATTTTATTCATATACCAGAAATGTTTGAAGCTACTGACTGAATGAAAGGAGCTGGCATCTCACTCTCTTTGAATCTTCTTTATCATGCTAAGAGGAGCAGGAAAAAGCAAAAAATTTCAGAATTGCACCTTGCAATGTGGAGAAATTACTGTTTGTGCATTTACAATATTCATTGATTTTTACCATTGAAAAACGTCCAGAAATGATTGAAGCTACTGACTGAATGAAAGTAGCTGGCATCTCACTCTCTTTGAATCTTCTTTACCATGCTAAGAGGAGCAGGAAAAAGCAAAAAATTTCAGACTTGCACCTTGCAATGCGGAGAAATTACTGTTTTTGCATTTACAATATTCATTGATTTTTGCCATTGAAAAACATCATGTTATTCATATACCAGAAATGTTTGAAGCTACTGACTGAATGAAAGGAGCTGGCATCTCACTCTCTTTGAATCTTCTTTATCATGCTAAGAGGAGCAGGAAAAAGCAAAAAATTTCAGAATTGCACCTTGCAATGCGGAGAAATTACTGTTTGTGCATTTACAATATTCATTGATTTTTGCCATTGAAAAACGTCCAGAAATGATTGAAGCTACTGACTGAATGAAAGGAGCTGGCATCTCACTCTCTTTGAATCTTCTTTATCATGCTAAGAGGAGCAGGAAAAAGCAAAAAATTTCAGAATTGCACCTTGCAATGCGGAGAAATTACTGTTTGTGCATTTACAATATTCATTGATTTTTGCCATTGAAAAACGTCCAGAAATGATTGAAGCTACTGACTGAATGAAAGGAGCTGGCATCTCACTCTCTTTGAATCTTCTTTATCATGCTAAGAGGAGCAGGAAAAATCAAAAAATTTCAGAATTGCACCTTGCAATGCAGAGAAATTACTGTTTGTGCATTTACAATATTCATTGATTTTTGCCATTGAAAAACATGTTATTCATATACCAGAAATGTTTGAAGCTACTGACTGAATGAAAGGAGCTGGCACCTCACTCTCTTTGAATCTTCTTTATCATGCTAAGAGGAGCGGGAAAAAGCAAAAAATTTCAGAATTGCACCTTGCAATGCGGAGAAATTACTGTTTGTGCATTTACAATATTCATTGATTTTTGCCATTGAAAAACATCCAGAAATGATTGAAGGTACTGACTGAATGAAAGGAGCTGGCATCTCACTCTCTTTGAATCTTCTTTATCATGCTAAGAGGAGCAGGAAAAAGCAAAAAATTTCAGAATTGCACCTTGCAATGCGGAGAAATTACTGTTTGTGCATTTACAATATTCATTGATTTTTGCCATTGAAAAACGTCCAGAAATGATTGAAGCTACTGACTGAATGAAAGGAGCTGGCATCTCACTCTCTTTGAATCTTCTTTATCATGCTAAGAGGAGCAGGAAAAAGCAAAAAATTTCAGAATTGCACCTTGCAATGCGGAGAAATTACTGTTTGTGCTTTTACAATATTCATTGATTTTTGCCATTGAAAAACATCATGTTATTCATATACCAGAAATGTTTGAAGCTACTGACTGAATGAAAGGAGCTGGCATCTAACTCTCTTTGAATCTTCTTTATCATGCTAAGAGGAGCAGGAAAAAGCAAAAAATTTCAGAATTGCACCTTGCAATGCGGAGAAATTACTGTTTGTGCATTTACAATATTCATTGATTTTTGCCATTGAAAAACGTCCAGAAATGATTGAAGCTACTGACTGAATGAAAGGAGCTGGCATCTCACTCTCTTTGAATCTTCTTTATCATGCTAAGAGGAGCAGGAAAAAGCAAAAAATTTCAGAATTGCACCTTGCAATGCGGAGAAATTACTGTTTGTGCATTTACAATATTCATTGATTTTTGCCATTGAAAAACGTCCAGAAATGATTGAAGCTACTGACTGAATGAAAGGAGCTGGCATCTCACTCTCTTTGAATCTTCTTTATCATGCTAAGAGGAGCAGGATAAAGCAAAAAATTTCAGAATTGCAACTTGCAATGCGGAGAAATTACTGTTTGTGCATTTACAATATTCATTGATTTTTGCCATTGAAAAACATCATGTTATTCATATACCAGAAATGATTGAAGCTACTGACTGAATGAAAGGAGCTGGCATCTCACTCTCTTTGAATCTTCTTTATCATGCTAAGAGGAGCAGGAAAAAGCAAAAAATTTCAGAATTGCACCTTGCAATGCGGAGAAATTACTGTTTGTGCATTTACAATATTCATTGATTTTTGCCATTGAAAAACGTCCAGAAATGATTGAAGCTACTGACTGAATGAAAGGAGCTGGCATCTCACTCTCTTTGAATCTTCTTTATCATGCTAAGAGGAGCAGGAAAAAGCAAAAAATTTCAGAATTGCACCTTGCAATGCGGAGAAATTACTGTTTGTGCTTTTACAATATTCATTGATTTTTGCCATTGAAAAACATCATGTTATTCATATACAAGAAATGTTTGAAGCTACTGACTGAATGAAAGGAGCTGGCATCTCACTCTCTTTGAATCTTCTTTATCATGCTAAGAGGAGCAGGAAAAAGCAAAAAATTTCAGAATTGCACCTTGCAATGCGGAGAAATTACTGTTTGTGCATTTACAATATTCATTGATTTTTGCCATTGAAAAACGTCCAGAAATGATTGAAGCTACTGACTGAATGAAAGGAGCTGGCATCTCACTCTCTTTGAATCTTCTTTATCATGCTAAGAGGAGCAGGAAAAAGCAAAAAATTTCAGAATTGCACCTTGCAATGCGGAGAAATTACTGTTTGTGCATTTACAATATTCATTGATTTTTGCCACTGAAAAACGTCCAGAAATGATTGAAGCTACTGACTGAATGAAAGGAGCTGGCATCTCACTCTCTTTGAATCTTCTTTATCATGCTAAGAGGAGCAGGAAAAAGCAAAAAATTTCAGAATTGCACCTTGCAATGCGGAGAAATTACTGTTTGTGCATTTACAATATTCATTGATTTTTGCCATTGAAAAACATCATGTTATTCATATACCAGAAATGATTGAAGCTACTGACTGAATGAAAGGAGCTGGCATCTTACTCTCTTTGAATCTTCTTTGTCATGCTAAGAGGAGCAGGAAAAAGCAAAAAATTTCAGAATTGCACCTTGCAATGCGGAGAAATTACTGTTTGTGCATTTACAATATTCATTGATTTTTGCCATTGAAAAACGTCCAGAAATGATTGAAGCTACTGACTGAATGAAAGGAGCTGGCATCTCACTCTCTTTGAATCTTCTTTATCATGCTAAGAGGAGCAGGAAAAAGCAAAAAATTTCAGAATTGCACCTTGCAATGCGGAGAAATTACTGTTTGTGCATTTACAATATTCATTGATTTTTGCCTTTGAAAAACGTCCAGAAATGATTGAAGCTACTGACTGAATGAAAGGAGCTGGCATCTCACTCTCTTTGAATCTTCTTTATCATGCTAAGAGGAGCAGGAAAAAGCAAAAAATTTCAGAATTGCACCTTGCAATGCGGAGAAATTACTGTTTGTGCATTTACAATATTCATTGATTTTTGCCATTGAAAAACGTCCAGAAATGATTGAAGCTACTGACTGAATGAAAGGAGCTGGCATCTCACTCTCTTTGAATCTTCTTTATCATGCTAAGAGGAGCAGGAAAAAGCAAAAAATTTCAGAATTGCACCTTGCAATGCGGAGAAATTACTGTTTGTGCATTTACAATATTCATTGATTTTTGCCATTGAAAAACGTCCAGAAATGATTGAAGCTACTGACTGAATGAAAGGAGCTGGCATCTCACTCTCTTTGAATCTTCTTTATCATGCTAAGAGGAGCAGGAAAAAGCAAAAAATTTCAGAATTGCACCTTGCAATGCGGAGAAATTACTGTTTGTGCATTTACAATATTCATTGATTTTTGCCATTGAAAAACATCATGTTATTCATATACCAGAAATGTTTGAAGCTACTGACTGAATGAAAGGAGCTGGCATCTCACTCTCTTTGAATCTTCTTTATCATGCTAAGAGGAGCAGGAAAAAGCAAAAAATTTCAGAATTGCACCTTGCAATGCGGAGAAATTACTGTTTGTGCATTTACAATATTCATTGATTTTTGCCATTGAAAAACATCATGTTATTCATATACCAGAAATGTTTGAAGCTACTGACTGAATGAAAGGAGCTGGCATCTCACTCTCTTTGAATCTTCTTTATCATGCTAAGAGGAGCAGGAAAAATCAAAAAATTTCAGAATTGCACCTTGCAATGTGGAGAAATTACTGTTTGTGCATTTACAATATTCATTGATTTTTACCATTGAAAAACGTCCAGAAATGATTGAAGCTACTGACTGAATGAAAGTAGCTGGCATCTCACTCTCTTTGAATCTTCTTTACCATGCTAAGAGGAGCAGGAAAAAGCAAAAAATTTCAGACTTGCACCTTGCAATGCGGAGAAATTGCTGTTTGTGCATTTACAATATTCATTGATTTTTGCCATTGAAAAACATCATGTTATTCATATACCAGAAATGTTTGAAGCTACTGACTGAATGAAAGGAGCTGGCATCTCACTCTCTTTGAATCTTCTTTATCATGCTAAGAGGAGCAGGAAAAAGCAAAAAATTTCAGAATTGCACCTTGCAATGCGGAGAAATTACTGTTTGTGCATTTACAATATTCATTGATTTTTGCCATTGAAAAACGTCCAGAAATGATTGAAGCTACTGACTGAATGAAAGGAGCTGGCATCTCACTCTCTTTGAATCTTCTTTATCATGCTAAGAGGAGCAGGAAAAAGCAAAAAATTTCAGAATTGCACCTTGCAATGCGGAGAAATTACTGTTTGTGCATTTACAATATTCATTGATTTTTGCCATTGAAAAACGTCCAGAAATGATTGAAGCTACTGACTGAATGAAAGGAGCTGGCATCTCACTCTCTTTGAATCTTCTTTATCATGCTAAGAGGAGCAGGAAAAATCAAAAAATTTCAGAATTGCACCTTGCAATGCGGAGAAATTACTGTTTGTGCATTTACAATATTCATTGATTTTTGCCATTGAAAAACATGTTATTCATATACCAGAAATGTTTGAAGCTACTGACTGAATGAAAGGAGCTGGCACCTCACTCTCTTTGAATCTTCTTTATCATGCTAAGAGGAGCGGGAAAAAGCAAAAAATTTCAGAATTGCACCTTGCAATGCGGAGAAATTACTGTTTGTGCATTTACAATATTCATTGATTTTTGCCATTGAAAAACATCCAGAAATGATTGAAGGTACTGACTGAATGAAAGGAGCTGGCATCTCACTCTCTTTGAATCTTCTTTATCATGCTAAGAGGAGCAGGAAAAAGCAAAAAATTTCAGAATTGCACCTTGCAATGCGGAGAAATTACTGTTTGTGCATTTACAATATTCATTGATTTTTGCCATTGAAAAACGTCCAGAAATGATTGAAGCTACTGACTGAATGAAAGGAGCTGGCATCTCACTCTCTTTGAATCTTCTTTATCATGCTAAGAGGAGCAGGAAAAAACAAAAAATTTCAGAATTGCACCTTGCAATGCGGAGAAATTACAGTTTGTGCATTTACAATATTCATTGATTTTTGCCATTGAAAAACATCCAGAAATGATTGAAGCTACTGACTGAATGAAAGGAGCTGGCATCTCACTCTCTTTGAATATTCTTTATCATGCTAAGAGGAGCAGGAAAAAGCAAAAAATTTCAGAACTGCACCTTGCAATGCGGAGAAATTACTGTTTGTGCATTTACAATATTCATTGATTTTTGCCATTGAAAAACATCATGTTATTCATATACCAGAAATGTTTGAAGCTACTGACTGAATGAAAGGAGCTGGCATCTCACTCTCTTTGAATCTTCTTTATCATGCTAAGAGGAGCAGGAAAAAGCAAAAAATTTCAGAATTGCACCTTGCAATGTGGAGAAATTACTGTTTGTGCATTTACAATATTCATTGATTTTTACCATTGAAAAACATCCAGAAATGATTGAAGCTACTGACTGAATGAAAGTAGCTGGCATCTCACTCTCTTTGAATCTTCTTTATCATGCTAAGAGGAGCAGGAAAAAGCAAAAAATTTCAGAATTGCACCTTGCAATGCAGAGAAATTACTGTTTGTGCATTTACAATATTCATTGATTTTTGCCATTGAAAAACATCATGTTATTCATATACCAGAAATGTTTGAAGCTACTGACTGAATGAAAGGAGCTGGCATCTCACTCTCTTTGAATCTTCTTTATCATGCTAAGAGGAGCAGGAAAAAGCAAAAAATTTCAGAATTGCACCTTGCAATGCGGAGAAATTACTGTTTGTGCATTTACAATATTCATTGATTTTTGCCATTGAAAAACGTCCAGAAATGATTGAAGCTACTGACTGAATGAAAGGAGCTGGCATCTCACTCTCTTTGAATCTTGTTTATCATGCTAAGAGGAGCAGGAAAAAGCAAAAAATTTCAGAATTGCACCTTGCAATGCGGAGAAATTACTGTTTGTGCATTTACAATATTCATTGATTTTTGCCATTGAAAAACGTCCAGAAATGATTGAAGCTACTGACTGAATGAAAGGAGCTGGCATCTCACTCTCTTTGAATCTTCTTTATCATGCTAAGAGGAGCAGGAAAAAGCAAAAAATTTCAGAATTGCACCTTGCAATGCGGAGAAATTACTGTTTGTGCATTTACAATATTCATTGATTTTTGCCATTGAAAAACATCATGTTATTCATATACCAGAAATGTTTGAAGCTACTGACTGAATGAAAGGAGCTGGCATCTCACTCTCTTTGAATCTTCTTTATCATGCTAAGAGGAGCAGGAAAAAGCAAAAAATTTCAGAATTGCACCTTGCAATGCGGAGAAATTACTGTTTGTGCATTTACAATATTCATTGATTTTTGCCATTGAAAAACATCATGTTATTCATATACCAGAAATGATTGAAGCTACTGACTGAATGAAAGGAGCTGGCATCTCACTCTCTTTGAATCTTCTTTATCATGCTAAGAGGAGCAGGAAAAAGCAAAAAATTTCAGAATTGCACCTTGCAATGCGGAGAAATTACTGTTTGTGCATTTACAATATTCATTGATTTTTGCCATTGAAAAACGTCCAGAAATGATTGAAGCTACTGACTGAATGAAAGGAGCTGGCATCTCACTCTCTTTGAATCTTCTTTATCATGCTAAGAGGAGCAGGAAAAAGCAAAAAATTTCAGAATTGCACCTTGCAATGCGGAGAAATTACTGTTTGTGCATTTACAATATTCATTGATTTTTGCCATTGAAAAACATCATGTTATTCATATACCAGAAATGTTTGAAGCTACTGACTGAATGAAAGGAGCTGGCATCTCACTCTCTTTGAATCTTCTTTATCATGCTAAGAGGAGCAGGAAAAAGCAAAAAATTTCAGAATTGCACCTTGCAATGCGGAGAAATTACTGTTTGTGCATTTACAATATTCATTGATTTTTGCCATTGAAAAACGTCCAGAAATGATTGAAGCTACTGACTGAATGAAAGGAACTGGCATCTCACTCTCTTTGAATCTTCTTTATCATGCTAAGAGGAGCAGGAAAAAGCAAAAAATTTCAGAATTGCACCTTGCAATGCGGAGAAATTACTGTTTGTGCATTTACAATATTCATTGATTTTTGCCATTGAAAAACATCATGTTATTCATATACCAGAAATGTTTGAAGCTACTGACTGAATGAAAGGAGCTGGCATCTCACTCTCTTTGAATCTTCTTTATCATGCTAAGAGGAGCAGGAAAAAGCAAAAAATTTCAGAATTGCAACTTGCAATGCGGAGAAATTACTGTTTGTGCATTTACAATATTCATTGATTTTTGCCATTGAAAAACATCATGTTATTCATATACCAGAAATGATTGAAGCTACTGACTGAATGAAAGGAGCTGGCATCTCACTCTCTTTGAATCTTCTTTATCATGCTAAGAGGAGCAGGAAAAAGCAAAAAATTTCAGAATTGCACCTTGCAATGCGGAGAAATTACTGTTTGTGCATTTACAATATTCATTGATTTTTGCCATTGAAAAACGTCCAGAAATGATTGAAGCTACTGACTGAATGAAAGGAACTGGCATCTCACTCTCTTTGAATCTTCTTTATCATGCTAAGAGGAGCAGGAAAAAGCAAAAAATTTCAGAATTGCACCTTGCAATGCGGAGAAATTACTGTTTGTGCATTTACAATATTCATTGATTTTTGCCATTGAAAAACATCATGTTATTCATATACCAGAAATGTTTGAAGCTACTGACTGAATGAAAGGAGCTGGCATCTCACTCTCTTTGAATCTTCTTTATCATGCTAAGAGGAGCAGGAAAAAGCAAAAAATTTCAGAATTGCAACTTGCAATGCGGAGAAATTACTGTTTGTGCATTTACAATATTCATTGATTTTTGCCATTGAAAAACATCATGTTATTCATATACCAGAAATGATTGAAGCTACTGACTGAATGAAAGGAGCTGGCATCTCACTCTCTTTGAATCTTCTTTATCATGCTAAGAGGAGCAGGAAAAAGCAAAAAATTTCAGAATTGCACCTTGCAATGCGGAGAAATTACTGTTTGTGCATTTACAATATTCATTGATTTTTGCCATTGAAAAACGTCAAGAAATGATTGAAGCTACTGACTGAATGAAAGGAGCTGGCATCTCACTCTCTTTGAATCTTCTTTATCATGCTAAGAGGAGCAGGAAAAAGCAAAAAATTTCAGAATTGCACCTTGCAATGCGGAGAAATTACTGTTTGTGCTTTTACAATATTCATTGATTTTTGCCATTGAAAAACATCATGTTATTCATATACAAGAAATGTTTGAAGCTACTGACTGAATGAAAGGAGCTGGCATCTCACTCTCTTTGAATCTTCTTTATCATGCTAAGAGGAGCAGGAAAAAGCAAAAAATTTCAGAATTGCACCTTGCAATGCGGAGAAATTACTGTTTGTGCATTTACAATATTCATTGATTTTTGCCATTGAAAAACGTCCAGAAATGATTGAAGCTACTGACTGAATGAAAGGAGCTGGCATCTCACTCTCTTTGAATCTTCTTTATCATGCTAAGAGGAGCAGGAAAAAGCAAAAAATTTCAGAATTGCACCTTGCAATGCGGAGAAATTACTGTTTGTGCATTTACAATATTCATTGATTTTTGCCATTGAAAAACATCATGTTATTCATATACCAGAAATGTTTGAAGCTACTGACTGAATGAAAGGAGCTGGCATCTCACTCTCTTTGAATCTTCTTTATCATGCTAAGAGGAGCAGGAAAAAGCAAAAAATTTCAGAATTGCACCTTGCAATGCGGAGAAATTACTGTTTGTGCATTTACAATATTCATTGATTTTTGCCATTGAAAAACGTCCAGAAATGATTGAAGCTACTGACTGAATGAAAGGAGCTGGCATCTCACTCTCTTTGAATCTTCTTTATCATGCTAAGAGGAGCAGGAAAAAGCAAAAAATTTCAGAATTGCACCTTGCAATGCGGAGAAATTACTGTTTGTGCATTTACAATATTCATTGATTTTTGCCATTGAAAAACGTCCAGAAATGATTGAAGCTACTGACTGAATGAAAGGAGCTGGCATCTCACTCTCTTTGAATCTTCTTTATCATGCTAAGAGGAGCAGGAAAAAGCAAAAAATTTCAGAATTGCACCTTGCAATGCGGAGAAATTACTGTTTGTGCATTTACAATATTCATTGATTTTTGCCATTGAAAAACATCATGTTATTCATATACCAGAAATGTTTGAAGCTACTGACTGAATGAAAGATGCTGGCATCTCACTCTCTTTGAATCTTCTTTATCATGCTAAGAGGAGCAGGAAAAAGCAAAAAATTTCAGAATTGCACCTTGCAATGCGGAGAAATTACTGTTTGTGCATTTACAATATTCATTGATTTTTGCCATTGAAAAACATCATTTTATTCATATACCAGAAATGTTTGAAGCTACTGACTGAATGAAAGGAGCTGGCATCTCACTCTCTTTGAATCTTCTTTATCATGCTAAGAGGAGCAGGAAAAAGCAAAAAATTTCAGAATTGCACCTTGCAATGTGGAGAAATTACTGTTTGTGCATTTACAATATTCATTGATTTTTACCATTGAAAAACGTCCAGAAATGATTGAAGCTACTGACTGAATGAAAGTAGCTGGCATCTCACTCTCTTTGAATCTTCTTTACCATGCTAAGAGGAGCAGGAAAAAGCAAAAAATTTCAGACTTGCACCTTGCAATGCGGAGAAATTACTGTTTTTGCATTTACAATATTCATTGATTTTTGCCATTGAAAAACATCATGTTATTCATATACCAGAAATGTTTGAAGCTACTGACTGAATGAAAGGAGCTGGCATCTCACTCTCTTTGAATCTTCTTTATCATGCTAAGAGGAGCAGGAAAAAGCAAAAAATTTCAGAATTGCACCTTGCAATGCGGAGAAATTACTGTTTGTGCATTTACAATATTCATTGATTTTTGCCATTGAAAAACGTCCAGAAATGATTGAAGCTACTGACTGAATGAAAGGAGCTGGCATCTCACTCTCTTTGAATCTTCTTTATCATGCTAAGAGGAGCAGGAAAAAGCAAAAAATTTCAGAATTGCACCTTGCAATGCGGAGAAATTACTGTTTGTGCATTTACAATATTCATTGATTTTTGCCATTGAAAAACGTCCAGAAATGATTGAAGCTACTGACTGAATGAAAGGAGCTGGCATCTCACTCTCTTTGAATCTTCTTTATCATGCTAAGAGGAGCAGGAAAAATCAAAAAATTTCAGAATTGCACCTTGCAATGCAGAGAAATTACTGTTTGTGCATTTACAATATTCATTGATTTTTGCCATTGAAAAACATGTTATTCATATACCAGAAATGTTTGAAGCTACTGACTGAATGAAAGGAGCTGGCACCTCACTCTCTTTGAATCTTCTTTATCATGCTAAGAGGAGCGGGAAAAAGCAAAAAATTTCAGAATTGCACCTTGCAATGCGGAGAAATTACTGTTTGTGCATTTACAATATTCATTGATTTTTGCCATTGAAAAACATCCAGAAATGATTGAAGGTACTGACTGAATGAAAGGAGCTGGCATCTCACTCTCTTTGAATCTTCTTTATCATGCTAAGAGGAGCAGGAAAAAGCAAAAAATTTCAGAATTGCACCTTGCAATGCGGAGAAATTACTGTTTGTGCATTTACAATATTCATTGATTTTTGCCATTGAAAAACGTCCAGAAATGATTGAAGCTACTGACTGAATGAAAGGAGCTGGCATCTCACTCTCTTTGAATCTTCTTTATCATGCTAAGAGGAGCAGGAAAAAGCAAAAAATTTCAGAATTGCACCTTGCAATGCGGAGAAATTACTGTTTGTGCTTTTACAATATTCATTGATTTTTGCCATTGAAAAACATCATGTTATTCATATACCAGAAATGTTTGAAGCTACTGACTGAATGAAAGGAGCTGGCATCTAACTCTCTTTGAATCTTCTTTATCATGCTAAGAGGAGCAGGAAAAAGCAAAAAATTTCAGAATTGCACCTTGCAATGCGGAGAAATTACTGTTTGTGCATTTACAATATTCATTGATTTTTGCCATTGAAAAACGTCCAGAAATGATTGAAGCTACTGACTGAATGAAAGGAGCTGGCATCTCACTCTCTTTGAATCTTCTTTATCATGCTAAGAGGAGCAGGAAAAAGCAAAAAATTTCAGAATTGCACCTTGCAATGCGGAGAAATTACTGTTTGTGCATTTACAATATTCATTGATTTTTGCCATTGAAAAACGTCCAGAAATGATTGAAGCTACTGACTGAATGAAAGGAGCTGGCATCTCACTCTCTTTGAATCTTCTTTATCATGCTAAGAGGAGCAGGATAAAGCAAAAAATTTCAGAATTGCAACTTGCAATGCGGAGAAATTACTGTTTGTGCATTTACAATATTCATTGATTTTTGCCATTGAAAAACATCATGTTATTCATATACCAGAAATGATTGAAGCTACTGACTGAATGAAAGGAGCTGGCATCTCACTCTCTTTGAATCTTCTTTATCATGCTAAGAGGAGCAGGAAAAAGCAAAAAATTTCAGAATTGCACCTTGCAATGCGGAGAAATTACTGTTTGTGCATTTACAATATTCATTGATTTTTGCCATTGAAAAACGTCCAGAAATGATTGAAGCTACTGACTGAATGAAAGGAGCTGGCATCTCACTCTCTTTGAATCTTCTTTATCATGCTAAGAGGAGCAGGAAAAAGCAAAAAATTTCAGAATTGCACCTTGCAATGCGGAGAAATTACTGTTTGTGCTTTTACAATATTCATTGATTTTTGCCATTGAAAAACATCATGTTATTCATATACAAGAAATGTTTGAAGCTACTGACTGAATGAAAGGAGCTGGCATCTCACTCTCTTTGAATCTTCTTTATCATGCTAAGAGGAGCAGGAAAAAGCAAAAAATTTCAGAATTGCACCTTGCAATGCGGAGAAATTACTGTTTGTGCATTTACAATATTCATTGATTTTTGCCATTGAAAAACGTCCAGAAATGATTGAAGCTACTGACTGAATGAAAGGAGCTGGCATCTCACTCTCTTTGAATCTTCTTTATCATGCTAAGAGGAGCAGGAAAAAGCAAAAAATTTCAGAATTGCACCTTGCAATGCGGAGAAATTACTGTTTGTGCATTTACAATATTCATTGATTTTTGCCACTGAAAAACGTCCAGAAATGATTGAAGCTACTGACTGAATGAAAGGAGCTGGCATCTCACTCTCTTTGAATCTTCTTTATCATGCTAAGAGGAGCAGGAAAAAGCAAAAAATTTCAGAATTGCACCTTGCAATGCGGAGAAATTACTGTTTGTGCATTTACAATATTCATTGATTTTTGCCATTGAAAAACATCATGTTATTCATATACCAGAAATGATTGAAGCTACTGACTGAATGAAAGGAGCTGGCATCTTACTCTCTTTGAATCTTCTTTGTCATGCTAAGAGGAGCAGGAAAAAGCAAAAAATTTCAGAATTGCACCTTGCAATGCGGAGAAATTACTGTTTGTGCATTTACAATATTCATTGATTTTTGCCATTGAAAAACGTCCAGAAATGATTGAAGCTACTGACTGAATGAAAGGAGCTGGCATCTCACTCTCTTTGAATCTTCTTTATCATGCTAAGAGGAGCAGGAAAAAGCAAAAAATTTCAGAATTGCACCTTGCAATGCGGAGAAATTACTGTTTGTGCATTTACAATATTCATTGATTTTTGCCTTTGAAAAACGTCCAGAAATGATTGAAGCTACTGACTGAATGAAAGGAGCTGGCATCTCACTCTCTTTGAATCTTCTTTATCATGCTAAGAGGAGCAGGAAAAAGCAAAAAATTTCAGAATTGCACCTTGCAATGCGGAGAAATTACTGTTTGTGCATTTACAATATTCATTGATTTTTGCCATTGAAAAACGTCCAGAAATGATTGAAGCTACTGACTGAATGAAAGGAGCTGGCATCTCACTCTCTTTGAATCTTCTTTATCATGCTAAGAGGAGCAGGAAAAAGCAAAAAATTTCAGAATTGCACCTTGCAATGCGGAGAAATTACTGTTTGTGCATTTACAATATTCATTGATTTTTGCCATTGAAAAACGTCCAGAAATGATTGAAGCTACTGACTGAATGAAAGGAGCTGGCATCTCACTCTCTTTGAATCTTCTTTATCATGCTAAGAGGAGCAGGAAAAAGCAAAAAATTTCAGAATTGCACCTTGCAATGCGGAGAAATTACTGTTTGTGCATTTACAATATTCATTGATTTTTGCCATTGAAAAACATCATGTTATTCATATACCAGAAATGTTTGAAGCTACTGACTGAATGAAAGGAGCTGGCATCTCACTCTCTTTGAATCTTCTTTATCATGCTAAGAGGAGCAGGAAAAAGCAAAAAATTTCAGAATTGCACCTTGCAATGCGGAGAAATTACTGTTTGTGCATTTACAATATTCATTGATTTTTGCCATTGAAAAACATCATGTTATTCATATACCAGAAATGTTTGAAGCTACTGACTGAATGAAAGGAGCTGGCATCTCACTCTCTTTGAATCTTCTTTATCATGCTAAGAGGAGCAGGAAAAATCAAAAAATTTCAGAATTGCACCTTGCAATGTGGAGAAATTACTGTTTGTGCATTTACAATATTCATTGATTTTTACCATTGAAAAACGTCCAGAAATGATTGAAGCTACTGACTGAATGAAAGTAGCTGGCATCTCACTCTCTTTGAATCTTCTTTACCATGCTAAGAGGAGCAGGAAAAAGCAAAAAATTTCAGACTTGCACCTTGCAATGCGGAGAAATTGCTGTTTGTGCATTTACAATATTCATTGATTTTTGCCATTGAAAAACATCATGTTATTCATATACCAGAAATGTTTGAAGCTACTGACTGAATGAAAGGAGCTGGCATCTCACTCTCTTTGAATCTTCTTTATCATGCTAAGAGGAGCAGGAAAAAGCAAAAAATTTCAGAATTGCACCTTGCAATGCGGAGAAATTACTGTTTGTGCATTTACAATATTCATTGATTTTTGCCATTGAAAAACGTCCAGAAATGATTGAAGCTACTGACTGAATGAAAGGAGCTGGCATCTCACTCTCTTTGAATCTTCTTTATCATGCTAAGAGGAGCAGGAAAAAGCAAAAAATTTCAGAATTGCACCTTGCAATGCGGAGAAATTACTGTTTGTGCATTTACAATATTCATTGATTTTTGCCATTGAAAAACGTCCAGAAATGATTGAAGCTACTGACTGAATGAAAGGAGCTGGCATCTCACTCTCTTTGAATCTTCTTTATCATGCTAAGAGGAGCAGGAAAAATCAAAAAATTTCAGAATTGCACCTTGCAATGCGGAGAAATTACTGTTTGTGCATTTACAATATTCATTGATTTTTGCCATTGAAAAACATGTTATTCATATACCAGAAATGTTTGAAGCTACTGACTGAATGAAAGGAGCTGGCACCTCACTCTCTTTGAATCTTCTTTATCATGCTAAGAGGAGCGGGAAAAAGCAAAAAATTTCAGAATTGCACCTTGCAATGCGGAGAAATTACTGTTTGTGCATTTACAATATTCATTGATTTTTGCCATTGAAAAACATCCAGAAATGATTGAAGGTACTGACTGAATGAAAGGAGCTGGCATCTCACTCTCTTTGAATCTTCTTTATCATGCTAAGAGGAGCAGGAAAAAGCAAAAAATTTCAGAATTGCACCTTGCAATGCGGAGAAATTACTGTTTGTGCATTTACAATATTCATTGATTTTTGCCATTGAAAAACGTCCAGAAATGATTGAAGCTACTGACTGAATGAAAGGAGCTGGCATCTCACTCTCTTTGAATCTTCTTTATCATGCTAAGAGGAGCAGGAAAAAACAAAAAATTTCAGAATTGCACCTTGCAATGCGGAGAAATTACAGTTTGTGCATTTACAATATTCATTGATTTTTGCCATTGAAAAACATCCAGAAATGATTGAAGCTACTGACTGAATGAAAGGAGCTGGCATCTCACTCTCTTTGAATATTCTTTATCATGCTAAGAGGAGCAGGAAAAAGCAAAAAATTTCAGAACTGCACCTTGCAATGCGGAGAAATTACTGTTTGTGCATTTACAATATTCATTGATTTTTGCCATTGAAAAACATCATGTTATTCATATACCAGAAATGTTTGAAGCTACTGACTGAATGAAAGGAGCTGGCATCTCACTCTCTTTGAATCTTCTTTATCATGCTAAGAGGAGCAGGAAAAAGCAAAAAATTTCAGAATTGCACCTTGCAATGTGGAGAAATTACTGTTTGTGCATTTACAATATTCATTGATTTTTACCATTGAAAAACATCCAGAAATGATTGAAGCTACTGACTGAATGAAAGTAGCTGGCATCTCACTCTCTTTGAATCTTCTTTATCATGCTAAGAGGAGCAGGAAAAAGCAAAAAATTTCAGAATTGCACCTTGCAATGCAGAGAAATTACTGTTTGTGCATTTACAATATTCATTGATTTTTGCCATTGAAAAACATCATGTTATTCATATACCAGAAATGTTTGAAGCTACTGACTGAATGAAAGGAGCTGGCATCTCACTCTCTTTGAATCTTCTTTATCATGCTAAGAGGAGCAGGAAAAAGCAAAAAATTTCAGAATTGCACCTTGCAATGCGGAGAAATTACTGTTTGTGCATTTACAATATTCATTGATTTTTGCCATTGAAAAACGTCCAGAAATGATTGAAGCTACTGACTGAATGAAAGGAGCTGGCATCTCACTCTCTTTGAATCTTGTTTATCATGCTAAGAGGAGCAGGAAAAAGCAAAAAATTTCAGAATTGCACCTTGCAATGCGGAGAAATTACTGTTTGTGCATTTACAATATTCATTGATTTTTGCCATTGAAAAACGTCCAGAAATGATTGAAGCTACTGACTGAATGAAAGGAGCTGGCATCTCACTCTCTTTGAATCTTCTTTATCATGCTAAGAGGAGCAGGAAAAAGCAAAAAATTTCAGAATTGCACCTTGCAATGCGGAGAAATTACTGTTTGTGCATTTACAATATTCATTGATTTTTGCCATTGAAAAACATCATGTTATTCATATACCAGAAATGATTGAAGATACTGACTGAATGAAAGGAGCTGGCATCTCACTCTCTTTGAATCTTCTTTATCATGCTAAGAGGAGCAGGAAAAAGCAAAAAATTTCAGAATTGCACCTTGCAATGCGGAGAAATTACTGTGCATTTACAATATTCATTGATTTTTGCCATTGAAAAACGTCCAGAAATGATTGAAGCTACTGACTGAATGAAAGGAACTGGCATCTCACTCTCTTTGAATCTTCTTTATCATGCTAAGAGGAGCAGGAAAAAGCAAAAAATTTCAGAATTGCACCTTGCAATGCGGAGAAATTACTGTTTGTGCATTTACAAAATTCATTGATTTTTGCCATTGAAAAACATCATGTTATTCATATACCAGAAATGTTTGAAGCTACTGACTGAATGAAAGGAGCTGACATCTCACTCTCTTTGAATCTTCTTTATCATGCTAAGAGGAGCAGGAAAAAGCAAAAAATTTCAGAATTGCACCTTGCAATGCGGAGAAATTACTGTTTGTGCATTTACAATATTCATTGATTTTTGCCATTGAAAAACATCCAGAAATGATTGAAGCTACTGACTGAATGAAAGGAGCTGGCATCTCACTCTCTTTGAATCTTCTTTATCATGCTAAGAGGAGCAGGAAAAAGCAAAAAATTTCAGAATTGCACCTTGCAATGCGGAGAAATTACTGTTTGTGCATTTACAATATTCATTGATTTTTGCCATTGAAAAACATCATGTTATTCATATACCAGAAATCTTTGAAGCTACTGACTGAATGAAAGGAGCTGGCATCTCACTCTCTTTGAATCTTCTTTATCATGCTAAGAGGAGCAGGAAAAAGCAAAAAATTTCAGAATTGCACCTTGCAATGTGGAGAAATTACTGTTTGTGCATTTACAATATTCATTGATTTTTACCATTGAAAAAGGTCCAGAAATGATTGAAGCTACTGACTGAATGAAAGTAGCTGGCATCTCACTCTCTTTGAATCTTCTTTATCATGCTAAGAGGAGCAGGAAAAAGCAAAAAATTTCAGACTTGCACCTTGCAATGCGGAGAAATTACTGTTTGTGCATTTACAATATTCATTGATTTTTGCCATTGAAAAACATCATGTTATTCATATACCAGAAATGTTTGAAGCTACTGACTGAATGAAAGGAGCTGGCATCTCACTCTCTTTGAATCTTCTTTATCATGCTAAGAGGAGCAGGAAAAAGCAAAAAATTTCAGAATTGCACCTTGCAATGCGGAGAAATTACTGTTTGTGCATTTACAATATTCATTGATTTTTGCCATTGAAAAACATGTTATTCATATACCAGAAATGTTTGAAGCTACTGACTGAATGAAAGGAGCTGGCACCTCACTCTCTTTGAATCTTTATCATGCTAAGAGGAGCGGGAAAAAGCAAAAAATTTCAGAATTGCACCTTGCAATGCGGAGAAATTACTGTTTGTGCATTTACAATATTCATTGATTTTTGCCATTGAAAAACGTCCAGAAATGATTGAAGGTACTGACTGAATGAAAGGAGCTGGCATCTCACTCTCTTTGAATCTTCTTTATCATGCTAAGAGGAGCAGGAAAAAGCAAAAAATTTCAGAATTGCACCTTGCAATGCGGAGAAATTACTGTTTGTGCATTTACAATATTCATTGATTTTTGCCATTGAAAAACGTCCAGAAATGATTGAAGCTACTGACTGAATGAAAGGAGCTGGCATCTCACTCTCTTTGAATCTTCTTTATCATGCTAAGAGGAGCAGGAAAAAGCAAAAAATTTCAGAATTGCACCTTGCAATGCGGAGAAATTACTGTTTGTGCATTTACAATATTCATTGATTTTTGCCATTGAAAAACATCATGTTATTCATATACCAGAAATGTTTGAAGCTACTGACTGAATGAAAGGAGCTGGCATCTCACTCTCTTTGAATCTTCTTTATCATGCTAAGAGGAGCAGGAAAAAGCAAAAAATTTCAGAATTGCACCTTGCAATGTGGAGAAATTACTGTTTGTGCATTTACAATATTCATTGATTTTTACCATTGAAAAACGTCCAGAAATGATTGAAGCTACTAACTGAATGAAAGTAGCTGGCATCTCACTCTCTTTGAATCTTCTTTATCATGCTAAGAGGAGCAGGAAAAAGCAAAAAATTTCAGACTTGCACCTTGCAATGCGGAGAAATTACTGTTTGTGCATTTACAATATTCATTGATTTTTGCCATTGAAAAACATCATGTTATTCATATACCAGAAATGTTTGAAGCTACTGACTGAATGAAAGGAGCTGGCATCTCACTCTCTTTGAATCTTCTTTATCATGCTAAGAGGAGCAGGAAAAAGCAAAAAATTTCAGAATTGCACCTTGCAATGCGGAGAAATTACTGTTTGTGCATTTACAATATTCATTGATTTTTGCCATTGAAAAACGTCCAGAAATGATTGAAGCTACTGACTGAATGAAAGGAGCTGGCATCTCACTCTCTTTGAATCTTGTTTATCATGCTAAGAGGAGCAGGAAAAAGCAAAAAATTTCAGAATTGCACCTTGCAATGCGGAGAAATTACTGTTTGTGCATTTACAATATTCATTGATTTTTGCCATTGAAAAACATCCAGAAATGATTGAAGCTACTGACTGAATGAAAGGAGCTGGCATCTCACTCTCTTTGAATCTTCTTTATCATGCTAAGAGGAGCAGGAAAAAGCAAAAAATTTCAGAATTGCACCTTGCAATGCGGAGAAATTACTGTTTGTGCATTTACAAAATTCATTGATTTTTGCCATTGAAAAACATCATGTTATTCATATACCAGAAATGTTTGAAGCTACTGACTGAATGAAAGGAGCAGACATCTCACTCTCTTTGAATCTTCTTTATCATGCTAAGAGGAGCAGGAAAAAGCAAAAAATTTCAGAATTGCACCTTGCAATGCGGAGAAATTACTGTTTGTGCATTTACAATATTCATTGATTTTTGCCATTGAAAAACATCCAGAAATGATTGAAGCTACTGACTGAATGAAAGGAGCTGGCATCTCACTCTCTTTGAATCTTCTTTATCATGCTAAGAGGAGCAGGAAAAAGCAAAAAATTTCAGAATTGCACCTTGCAATGCGGAGAAATTACTGTTTGTGCATTTACAATATTCATTGATTTTTGCCATTGAAAAACATCATGTTATTCATATACCAGAAATGTTTGAAGCTACTGACTGAATGAAAGGAGCTGGCATCTCACTCTCTTTGAATCTTCTTTATCATGCTAAGAGGAGCAGGAAAAAGCAAAAAATTTCAGAATTGCACCTTGCAATGCGGAGAAATTACTGTTTGTGCATTTACAATATTCATTGATTTTTGCCATTGAAAAACATCATGTTATTCATATACCAGAAATGTTTGAAGCTACTGACTGAATGAAAGGAGCTGGCATCTCACTCTCTTTGAATCTTCTTTATCATGCTAAGAGGAGCAGGAAAAAGCAAAAAATTTCAGAATTGCACCTTGCAATGTGGAGAAATTACTGTTTGTGCATTTACAATATTCATTGATTTTTACCATTGAAAAAGGTCCAGAAATGATTGAAGCTACTGACTGAATGAAAGTAGCTGGCATCTCACTCTCTTTGAATCTTCTTTATCATGCTAAGAGGAGCAGGAAAAAGCAAAAAATTTCAGACTTGCACCTTGCAATGCGGAGAAATTACTGTTTGTGCATTTACAATATTCATTGATTTTTGCCATTGAAAAACATCATGTTATTCATATACCAGAAATGTTTGAAGCTACTGACTGAATGAAAGGAGCTGGCATCTCACTCTCTTTGAATCTTCTTTATCATGCTAAGAGGAGCAGGAAAAAGCAAAAAATTTCAGAATCGCACCTTGCAATGCGGAGAAATTACTGTTTGTGCATTTACAATTTTCATTGATTTTTGCCATTGAAAAACGTCCAGAAATGATTGAAGGTACTGACTGAATGAAAGGAGCTGGCATCTCACTCTCTTTGAATCTTCTTTATCATGCTAAGAGGAGCAGGAAAAAGCAAAAAATTTCAGAATTGCACCTTGCAATGCGGAGAAATTACTGTTTGTGCATTTACAATATTCATTGATTTTTGCCATTGAAAAACGTCCAGAAATGATTGAAGCTACTGACTGAATGAAAGGAGCTGGCATCTCACTCTCTTTGAATCTTCTTTATCATGCTAAGAGGAGCAGGAAAAAGCAAAAAATTTCAGAATTGCACCTTGCAATGCGGAGAAATTACAGTTTGTGCATTTACAATATTAATTGATTTTTGCCATTGAAAAACATCCAGAAATGATTGAAGCTACTGACTGAATGAAAGGAGCTGGCATCTCACTCTCTTTGAATCTTCTTTATCATGCTAATAGGAGCAGGAAAAAGCAAAAAATTTCAGAATTGCACCTTGCAATGCGGAGCAATTACTGTTTGTGCATTTACAAAATTCATTGATTTTTGCCATTGAAAAACATCATGTTATTCATATACCAGAAATGTTTGAAGCTACTGACTGAATGAAAGGAGCAGACATCTCACTCTCTTTGAATCTTCTTTATCATGCTAAGAGGAGCAGGAAAAAGCAAAAAATTTCAGAATTGCACCTTGCAATGCGGAGAAATTACTGTTTGTGCATTTACAATATTCATTGATTTTTGCCATTGAAAAACATCCAGAAATGATTGAAGCTACTGACTGAATGAAAGGAGCTGGCATCTCACTCTCTTTGAATCTTCTTTATCATGCTAAGAGGAGCAGGAAAAAGCAAAAAATTTCAGAATTGCACCTTGCAATGCGGAGAAATTACTGTTTGTGCATTTACAATATTCATTGATTTTTGCCATTGAAAAACATCATGTTATTCATATACCAGAAATGTTTGAAGCTACTGACTGAATGAAAGGAGCTGGCATCTCACTCTCTTTGAATCTTCTTTATCATGCTAAGAGGAGCAGGAAAAAGCAAAAAATTTCAGAATTGCACCTTGCAATGCGGAGAAATTACTGTTTGTGCATTTACAATATTCATTGATTTTTGCCATTGAAAAACATCATGTTATTCATATACCAGAAATGTTTGAAGCTACTGACTGAATGAAAGGAGCTGGCATCTCACTCTCTTTGAATCTTCTTTATCATGCTAAGAGGAGCAGGAAAAAGCAAAAAATTTCAGAATTGCACCTTGCAATGTGGAGAAATTACTGTTTGTGCATTTACAATATTCATTGATTTTTACCATTGAAAAAGGTCCAGAAATGATTGAAGCTACTGACTGAATGAAAGTAGCTGGCATCTCACTCTCTTTGAATCTTCTTTATCATGCTAAGAGGAGCAGGAAAAAGCAAAAAATTTCAGACTTGCACCTTGCAATGCGGAGAAATTACTGTTTGTGCATTTACAATATTCATTGATTTTTGCCATTGAAAAACATCATGTTATTCATATACCAGAAATGTTTGAAGCTACTGACTGAATGAAAGGAGCTGGCATCTCACTCTCTTTGAATCTTCTTTATCATGCTAAGAGGAGCAGGAAAAAGCAAAAAATTTCAGAATCGCACCTTGCAATGCGGAGAAATTACTGTTTGTGCATTTACAATTTTCATTGATTTTTGCCATTGAAAAACGTCCAGAAATGATTGAAGGTACTGACTGAATGAAAGGAGCTGGCATCTCACTCTCTTTGAATCTTCTTTATCATGCTAAGAGGAGCAGGAAAAAGCAAAAAATTTCAGAATTGCACCTTGCAATGCGGAGAAATTACTGTTTGTGCATTTACAATATTCATTGATTTTTGCCATTGAAAAACGTCCAGAAATGATTGAAGCTACTGACTGAATGAAAGGAGCTGGCATCTCACTCTCTTTGAATCTTCTTTATCATGCTAAGAGGAGCAGGAAAAAGCAAAAAATTTCAGAATTGCACCTTGCAATGCGGAGAAATTACAGTTTGTGCATTTACAATATTAATTGATTTTTGCCATTGAAAAACATCCAGAAATGATTGAAGCTACTGACTGAATGAAAGGAGCTGGCATCTCACTCTCTTTGAATCTTCTTTATCATGCTAATAGGAGCAGGAAAAAGCAAAAAATTTCAGAATTGCACCTTGCAATGCGGAGAAATTACTGTTTGTGCATTTACAATATTCATTGATTTTTGCCATTGAAAAACATCATGTTATTCATATACCAGAAATGTTTGAAGCTACTGACTGAATGAAAGGAGCTGGCATCTCACTCTCTTTGAATCTTCTTTATCATGCTAAGAGGAGCAGGAAAAAGCAAAAAATTTCAGAATTGCACCTTGCAATGCGGAGAAATTACTGTTTGTGCATTTACAATATTCATTGATTTTTGCCATTGAAAAACATGTTATTCATATACCAGAAATGTTTGAAGCTACTGACTGAATGAAAGGAGCTGGCACCTCACTCTCTTTGAATCTTTATCATGCTAAGAGGAGCGGGAAAAAGCAAAAAATTTCAGAATTGCACCTTGCAATGCGGAGAAATTACTGTTTGTGCATTTACAATATTCATTGATTTTTGCCATTGAAAAACGTCCAGAAATGATTGAAGGTACTGACTGAATGAAAGGAGCTGGCATCTCACTCTCTTTGAATCTTCTTTATCATGCTAAGAGGAGCAGGAAAAAGCAAAAAATTTCAGAATTGCACCTTGCAATGCGGAGAAATTACTGTTTGTGCATTTACAATATTCATTGATTTTTGCCATTGAAAAACGTCCAGAAATGATTGAAGCTACTGACTGAATGAAAGGAGCTGGCATCTCACTCTCTTTGAATCTTCTTTATTATGCTAAGAGGAGCAGGAAAAAGCAAAAAATTTCAGAATTGCACCTTGCAATGCGGAGAAATTACAGTTTGTGCATTTACAATATTCATTGATTTTTGCCATTGAAAAACATCCAGAAATGATTGAAGCTACTGACTGAATGAAAGGAGCTGGCATCTCACTCTCTTTGAATCTTCTTTATCATGCTAAGAGGAGCAGGAAAAAGCAAAAAATTTCAGAATTGCACCTTGCAATGCGGAGAAATTACTGTTTGTGCATTTACAATATTCATTGATTTTTGCCATTGAAAAACATCATGTTATTCATATACCAGAAATGTTTGAAGCTACTGACTGAATGAAAGGAGCTGGCATCTCACTCTCTTTGAATCTTCTTTATCATGCTAAGAGGAGCAGGAAAAAGCAAAAAATTTCAGAATTGCACCTTGCAATGTGGAGAAATTACTGTTTGTGCATTTACAATATTCATTGATTTTTACCATTGAAAAACGTCCAGAAATGATTGAAGCTACTGACTGAATGAAAGTAGCTGGCATCTCACTCTCTTTGAATCTTCTTTATCATGCTAAGAGGAGCAGGAAAAAGCAAAAAATTTCAGACTTGCACCTTGCAATGCGGAGAAATTACTGTTTGTGCATTTACAATATTCATTGATTTTTGCCATTGAAAAACATCATGTTATTCATATACCAGAAATGTTTGAAGCTACTGACTGAATGAAAGGAGCTGGCATCTCACTCTCTTTGAATCTTCTTTATCATGCTAAGAGGAGCAGGAAAAAGCAAAAAATTTCAGAATTGCACCTTGCAATGCGGAGAAATGACTGTTTGTGCATTTACAATATTCATTGATTTTTGCCATTGAAAAACGTCCAGAAATGATTGAAGCTACTGACTGAATGAAAGGAGCTGGCATCTCACTCTCTTTGAATCTTGTTTATCATGCTAAGAGGAGCAGGAAAAAGCAAAAAATTTCAGAATTGCACCTTGCAATGCGGAGAAATTACTGTTTGTGCATTTACAATATTCATTGATTTTTGCCATTGAAAAACATCCAGAAATGATTGAAGCTACTGACTGAATGAAAGGAGCTGGCATCTCACTCTCTTTGAATCTTCTTTATCATGCTAAGAGGAGCAGGAAAAAGCAAAAAATTTCAGAATTGCACCTTGCAATGCGGAGAAATTACTGTTTGTGCATTTACAATATTCATTGATTTTTGCCATTGAAAAACATCATGTTATTCATATACCAGAAATGTTTGAAGCTACTGACTGAATGAAAGGAGCTGGCATCTCACTCTCTTTGAATCTTCTTTATCATGCTAAGAGGAGCAGGAAAAAGCAAAAAATTTCAGAATTGCACCTTGCAATGTGGAGAAATTACTGTTTGTGCATTTACAATATTCATTGATTTTTACCATTGAAAAACGTCCAGAAATGATTGAAGCTACTGACTGAATGAAAGTAGCTGGCATCTCACTCTCTTTGAATCTTCTTTATCATGCTAAGAGGAGCAGGAAAAAGCAAAAAATTTCAGACTTGCACCTTGCAATGCGGAGAAATTACTGTTTGTGCATTTACAATATTCATTGATTTTTGCCATTGAAAAACATCATGTTATTCATATACCAGAAATGTTTGAAGCTACTGACTGAATGAAAGGAGCTGGCATCTCACTCTCTTTGAATCTTCTTTATCATGCTAAGAGGAGCAGGAAAAAGCAAAAAATTTCAGAATTGCACCTTGCAATGCGGAGAAATTACTGTTTGTGCATTTACAATATTCATTGATTTTTGCCATTGAAAAACGTCCAGAAATGATTGAAGCTACTGACTGAATGAAAGGAGCTGGCATCTCACTCTCTTTGAATCTTGTTTATCATGCTAAGAGGAGCAGGAAAAAGCAAAAAATTTCAGAATTGCACCTTGCAATGCGGAGAAATTACTGTTTGTGCATTTACAATATTCATTGATTTTTGCCATTGAAAAACATCCAGAAATGATTGAAGCTACTGACTGAATGAAAGGAGCTAGCATCTCACTCTCTTTGAATCTTCTTTATCATGCTAAGAGGAGCAGGAAAAAGCAAAAAATTTCAGAATTGCACCTTGCAATGCGGAGAAATTACTGTTTGTGCATTTACAATATTCATTGATTTTTGCCATTGAAAAACATCATGTTATTCATATACCAGAAATGTTTGAAGCTACTGACTGAATGAAAGGAGCTGGCATCTCACTCTCTTTGAATCTTCTTTATCATGCTAAGAGGAGCAGGAAAAAGCAAAAAATTTCATAATTGCACCTTGCAATGCGGAGAAATTACTGTTTGTGCATTTACAATATTCATTGATTTTTGCCATTGAAAAACGTCCAGAAATGATTGAAGCTACTGACTGAATGAAAGGAGCTGGCATCTCACTCTCTTTGAATCATGTTTATCATGCTAAGAGGAGCAGGAAAAAGCAAAAAATTTCAGAATTGCACCTTGCAATGCGGAGAAATTACTGTTTGTGCATTTACAATATTCATTGATTTTTGCCATTGAAAAACGTCCAGAAATGATTGAAGCTACTGACTGAATGAAAGGAGCTGGCATCTCACTCTCTTTGAATCTTCTTTATCATGCTAAGAGGAGCAGGAAAAAGCAAAAAATTTCAGAATTGCACCTTGCAATGCGGAGAAATTACAGTTTGTGCATTTACAATATTAATTGATTTTTGCCATTGAAAAACATCCAGAAATGATTGAAGCTACTGACTGAATGAAAGGAGCTGGCATCTCACTCTCTTTGAATCTTCTTTATCATGCTAATAGGAGCAGGAAAAAGCAAAAAATTTCAGAATTGCACCTTGCAATGCGGAGAAATTACTGTTTGTGCATTTACAATATTCATTGATTTTTGCCATTGAAAAACATCATGTTATTCATATACCAGAAATGTTTGAAGCTACTGACTGAATGAAAGGAGCTGGCATCTCACTCTCTTTGAATCTTCTTTATCATGCTAAGAGGAGCAGGAAAAAGCAAAAAATTTCAGAATTGCACCTTGCAATGCGGAGAAATTACTGTTTGTGCATTTACAATATTCATTGATTTTTGCCATTGAAAAACATGTTATTCATATACCAGAAATGTTTGAAGCTACTGACTGAATGAAAGGAGCTGGCACCTCACTCTCTTTGAATCTTTATCATGCTAAGAGGAGCGGGAAAAAGCAAAAAATTTCAGAATTGCACCTTGCAATGCGGAGAAATTACTGTTTGTGCATTTACAATATTCATTGATTTTTGCCATTGAAAAACGTCCAGAAATGATTGAAGGTACTGACTGAATGAAAGGAGCTGGCATCTCACTCTCTTTGAATCTTCTTTATCATGCTAAGAGGAGCAGGAAAAAGCAAAAAATTTCAGAATTGCACCTTGCAATGCGGAGAAATTACTGTTTGTGCATTTACAATATTCATTGATTTTTGCCATTGAAAAACGTCCAGAAATGATTGAAGCTACTGACTGAATGAAAGGAGCTGGCATCTCACTCTCTTTGAATCTTCTTTATTATGCTAAGAGGAGCAGGAAAAAGCAAAAAATTTCAGAATTGCACCTTGCAATGCGGAGAAATTACAGTTTGTGCATTTACAATATTCATTGATTTTTGCCATTGAAAAACATCCAGAAATGATTGAAGCTACTGACTGAATGAAAGGAGCTGGCATCTCACTCTCTTTGAATCTTCTTTATCATGCTAAGAGGAGCAGGAAAAAGCAAAAAATTTCAGAATTGCACCTTGCAATGCGGAGAAATTACTGTTTGTGCATTTACAATATTCATTGATTTTTGCCATTGAAAAACATCATGTTATTCATATACCAGAAATGTTTGAAGCTACTGACTGAATGAAAGGAGCTGGCATCTCACTCTCTTTGAATCTTCTTTATCATGCTAAGAGGAGCAGGAAAAAGCAAAAAATTTCAGAATTGCACCTTGCAATGTGGAGAAATTACTGTTTGTGCATTTACAATATTCATTGATTTTTACCATTGAAAAACGTCCAGAAATGATTGAAGCTACTGACTGAATGAAAGTAGCTGGCATCTCACTCTCTTTGAATCTTCTTTATCATGCTAAGAGGAGCAGGAAAAAGCAAAAAATTTCAGACTTGCACCTTGCAATGCGGAGAAATTACTGTTTGTGCATTTACAATATTCATTGATTTTTGCCATTGAAAAACATCATGTTATTCATATACCAGAAATGTTTGAAGCTACTGACTGAATGAAAGGAGCTGGCATCTCACTCTCTTTGAATCTTCTTTATCATGCTAAGAGGAGCAGGAAAAAGCAAAAAATTTCAGAATTGCACCTTGCAATGCGGAGAAATGACTGTTTGTGCATTTACAATATTCATTGATTTTTGCCATTGAAAAACGTCCAGAAATGATTGAAGCTACTGACTGAATGAAAGGAGCTGGCATCTCACTCTCTTTGAATCTTGTTTATCATGCTAAGAGGAGCAGGAAAAAGCAAAAAATTTCAGAATTGCACCTTGCAATGCGGAGAAATTACTGTTTGTGCATTTACAATATTCATTGATTTTTGCCATTGAAAAACATCCAGAAATGATTGAAGCTACTGACTGAATGAAAGGAGCTGGCATCTCACTCTCTTTGAATCTTCTTTATCATGCTAAGAGGAGCAGGAAAAAGCAAAAAATTTCAGAATTGCACCTTGCAATGCGGAGAAATTACTGTTTGTGCATTTACAATATTCATTGATTTTTGCCATTGAAAAACATCATGTTATTCATATACCAGAAATGTTTGAAGCTACTGACTGAATGAAAGGAGCTGGCATCTCACTCTCTTTGAATCTTCTTTATCATGCTAAGAGGAGCAGGAAAAAGCAAAAAATTTCAGAATTGCACCTTGCAATGTGGAGAAATTACTGTTTGTGCATTTACAATATTCATTGATTTTTACCATTGAAAAACGTCCAGAAATGATTGAAGCTACTGACTGAATGAAAGTAGCTGGCATCTCACTCTCTTTGAATCTTCTTTATCATGCTAAGAGGAGCAGGAAAAAGCAAAAAATTTCAGACTTGCACCTTGCAATGCGGAGAAATTACTGTTTGTGCATTTACAATATTCATTGATTTTTGCCATTGAAAAACATCATGTTATTCATATACCAGAAATGTTTGAAGCTACTGACTGAATGAAAGGAGCTGGCATCTCACTCTCTTTGAATCTTCTTTATCATGCTAAGAGGAGCAGGAAAAAGCAAAAAATTTCAGAATTGCACCTTGCAATGCGGAGAAATTACTGTTTGTGCATTTACAATATTCATTGATTTTTGCCATTGAAAAACGTCCAGAAATGATTGAAGCTACTGACTGAATGAAAGGAGCTGGCATCTCACTCTCTTTGAATCTTGTTTATCATGCTAAGAGGAGCAGGAAAAAGCAAAAAATTTCAGAATTGCACCTTGCAATGCGGAGAAATTACTGTTTGTGCATTTACAATATTCATTGATTTTTGCCATTGAAAAACATCCAGAAATGATTGAAGCTACTGACTGAATGAAAGGAGCTAGCATCTCACTCTCTTTGAATCTTCTTTATCATGCTAAGAGGAGCAGGAAAAAGCAAAAAATTTCAGAATTGCACCTTGCAATGCGGAGAAATTACTGTTTGTGCATTTACAATATTCATTGATTTTTGCCATTGAAAAACATCATGTTATTCATATACCAGAAATGTTTGAAGCTACTGACTGAATGAAAGGAGCTGGCATCTCACTCTCTTTGAATCTTCTTTATCATGCTAAGAGGAGCAGGAAAAAGCAAAAAATTTCATAATTGCACCTTGCAATGCGGAGAAATTACTGTTTGTGCATTTACAATATTCATTGATTTTTGCCATTGAAAAACGTCCAGAAATGATTGAAGCTACTGACTGAATGAAAGGAGCTGGCATCTCACTCTCTTTGAATCATGTTTATCATGCTAAGAGGAGCAGGAAAAAGCAAAAAATTTCAGAATTGCACCTTGCAATGCGGAGAAATTACTGTTTGTGCATTTACAATATTCATTGATTTTTGCCATTGAAAAACGTCCAGAAATTATTGAAGCTACTGACTGAATGAAAGGAGCTGGCATCTCACTCTCTTTGAATCTTCTTTATCATGCTAAGAGGAGCAGGAAAAAGCAAAAAATTTCAGAATTGCACCTTGCAATGCGGAGAAATTACTGTTTGTGCATTTACAATATTCATTGATTTTTGCCATTGAAAAACATCATGTTATTCATATACCAGAAATGATTGAAGCTACTGACTGAATGAAAGGAGCTGGCATCTCACTCTCTTTGAATCTTCTTTATCATGCTAAGAGGAGCAGGAAAAAGTAAAAAATTTCAGAATTGCACTATGCAATGCGGAGAAATTACTGTTTGTGCATTTATAATATTCAATGATTTTTGCCATTGAAAAACGTCCAGAAATGATTGAAGCTACTGACTGAACGAAAGGAGCTGGCATCTCACTCTCTTTGAATCTTCTTTATCATGCTAAGAGAAGCAGGAAAAAGCAAAAAATTTCAGAATTGCACCTTGCAATGCGGAGAAATTACTGTTTGTGCATTTACAATATTCATTGATTTTTGCCATTGAAAAACATCATGTTATTCATATACCAGAAATGTTTGAAGCTACTGACTGAATGAAAGGAGCTGGCATCTCACTCTCTTTGAATCTTCTTTATCATGCTAAGAGGAGCAGGAAAAAGCAAAAAATTTCAGAATTGCACCTTGCAATGCGGAGAAATTACTGTTTGTGCATTTACAATATTCATTGATTTTTGCCATTGAAAAACGTCCAGAATTGATTGAAGCTACTGACTGAATGAAAGGAGCTGGCATCTCACTCTCTTTGAATCTTCTTTATCATGCTAAGAGGAGCAGGAAAAAGCAAAAAATTTCAGAATTGCACCTTGCAATGCGGAGAAATTACTGTTTGTGCATTTACAATATTCATTGATTTTTGCCATTGAAAAACGTTCAGAAATGATTGAAGCTACTGACTGAATGAAAGGAGCTGGCATCTCACTCTCTTTGAATCTTCTTTATCATGCTAAGAGGAGCAGGAAAAAGCAAAAAATTTCAGAATTGCGCCTTGCAATGCGGAGAAATTAGTGTTTGTGCATTTACAAAATTCATTGATTTTTGCCATTGAAAAACATCATGTTATTCATTTACCAGAAATGATTGAAGCTACTGACTGAATGAAAGGAGCTGGCATCTCACTCTCTTTGAAACTTCTTTATCATGCTAAGAGGAGCAGGAAAAAGCAAAAAATTTCAGAATTGCACCTTGCAATGCGGAGAAATTACTGTTTGTGCATTTACAATATTCATTGATTTTTGCCATTGAAAAACGTCCAGAAATGATTGAAGCTACTGACTGAATGAAAGGAGCTGGCATCTCACTCTCTTTGAATCTTCTTTATCATGCTAAGAGGAGCAGGAAAAAGCAAAAAATTTCAGAATTGCACCTTGCAATGCGGAGAAATTACTGTTTGTGCATTTACAATATTCATTGATTTTTACCATTGAAAAACGTCCAGAAATGATTGAAGCTACTGACTGAATGAAAGTAGCTGGCATCTCACTCTCTTTGAATCTTCTTTATCATGCTAAGAGGAGCAGGAAAAAGCAAAAAATTTCAGACTTGCACCTTGCAATGCGGAGAAATTACTGTTTGTGCATTTACAATATTCATTGATTTTTGCCATTGAAAAACATCATGTTATTCATATACCAGAAATGTTTGAAGCTACTGACTGAATGAAAGGAGCTGGCATCTCACTCTCTTTGAATCTTCTTTATCATGCTAAGAGGAGCAGGAAAAAGCAAAAAATTTCAGAATTGCACCTTGCAATGCGGAGAAATTACTGTTTGTGCATTTACAATATTCATTGATTTTTGCCATTGAAAAACGTCCAGAAATGATTGAAGCTACTGACTGAATGAAAGGAGCTGGCATCTCACTCTCTTTGAATCTTCTTTATCATGCTAAGAGGAGCAGGAAAAAGCAAAAAATTTCAGAATTGCACCTTGCAATGCGGAGAAATTACTGTTTGTGCATTTACAATATTCATTGATTTTTGCCATTGAAAAACGTCCAGAAATGATTGAAGCTACTGACTGAATGAAAGGAGCTGGCATCTCACTCTCTTTGAATCTTCTTTATCATGCTAAGAGGAGCAGGAAAAAGCAAAAAATTTCAGAATTGCACCTTGCAATGCGGAGAAATTACTGTTTGTGCATTTACAATATTCATTGATTTTTGCCATTGAAAAACATCATGTTATTCATATACCAGAAATGTTTGAAGCTACTGACTGAATGAAAGGAGCTGGCATCTCACTCTCTTTGAATCTTCTTTATCATGCTAAGAGGAGCAGGAAAAAGCAAAAAATTTCAGAATTGCACCTTGCAATGCGGAGAAATTACTGTTTGTGCAATTACAATATTCATTGATTTTTGCCATTGAAAAACGTCCAGAAATGATTGAAGCTACTGACTGAATGAAAGGAGCTGGCATCTCACTCTCTATGAATCTTCTTTATCATGCTAAGAGGAGCAGGAAAAGCAAAAAATTTCAGAATTGCACCTTGCAATGCGAAGAAATTACAGTTTGTGCATTTACAATATTCATTGACTTTTGCCATTGAAAAACATCCAGAAATGATTGAAGCTACTGACTGAATGAAAGGAGCTGGCATCTCACTCTCTTTGAATCTTCTTTATCATGCTAAGAGGAGCAGGAAAAAGCAAAAAATTTCAGAATTGCACCTTGCAATGCGGAGAAATTACTGTTTGTGCATTTACAATATTCATTGATTTTTGCCATTGAAAAACGTCCAGAAATGATTGAAGCTACTGACTGAATGAAAGGAGCTGGCATCTCACTCTCTTTGAATCTTCTTTATCATGCTAAGAGGAGCAGGAAAAAGCAAAAAATTTCAGAATTGCGCCTTGCAATGCGGAGAAATTACTGTTTGTGCATTTACAAAATTCATTGATTTTTGCCATTGAAAAACATCATGTTATTCATTTACCAGAAATGATTGAAGCTACTGACTGAATGAAAGGAGCTGGCATCTCACTCTCTTTGAATCTTCTTTATCATGCTAAGAGGAGCAGGAAAAAGCAAAACATTTCAGAATTGCACCTTGCAATGCGAAGAAATTACTGTTTGTGCATTTACAATATTCATTGATTTTTGCCATTGAAAAACGTCCAGAAATGATTGAAGCTACTGACTGAATGAAAGGAGCTGGCATCTCACTCTCTTTGAATCTTCTTTATCATGCTAAGAGGAGCAGGAAAAAGCAAAAAATTTCAGAATTGCACCTTGCAATGCGGAGAAATTACTGTTTGTGCATTTACAATATTCATTGATTTTTACCATTGAAAAACGTCCAGAAATGATTGAAGCTACTGACTGAATGAAAGTAGCTGGCATCTCACTCTCTTTGAATCTTCTTTATCATGCTAAGAGGAGCAGGAAAAAGCAAAAAATTTCAGACTTGCACCTTGCAATGCGGAGAAATTACTGTTTGTGCATTTACAATATTCATTGATTTTTGCCATTGAAAAACATCATGTTATTCATATACCAGAAATGTTTGAAGCTACTGACTGAATGAAAGGAGCTGGCATCTCACTCTCTTTGAATCTTCTTTATCATGCTAAGAGGAGCAGGAAAAAGCAAAAAATTTCAGAATTGCACCTTGCAATGCGGAGAAATTACTGTTTGTGCATTTACAATATTCATTGATTTTTGCCATTGAAAAACGTCCAGAAATGATTGAAGCTACTGACTGAATGAAAGTTGCTGGCATCTCACTCTCTTTGAATCTTCTTTTTCATGCTAAGAGGAGCAGGAAAAAGCAAAAAATTTCAGAATTGCACCTTACAATGCGGAGAAATTACAGTTTGTGCATTTACAATATTCATTGATTTTTGCCATTGAAAAACGTCCAGAAATGATTGAAGCTACTGACTGAATGAAAGGAGCTGGCATCTCACTCTCTTTGAATCTTCTTTATCAAGTTAAGAGGAGCAGGAAAAAGCAAAAAATTTCAGAATTGCACCTTGCAATGCGGAGAAATTACTCTTTGTGCATTTACAATATTCATTGATTTTTGCCATTGAAAAACATGTTATTCATATACCAGAAATGTTTGAAGCTACTGACTGAATGAAAGGAGCTGGAACCTCACTCTCTTTGAATCTTCTTTATCATGCTAAGAGGAGCAGGAAAAAGCAAAAAATTTCAGAATTGCACCTTGCAATGTGGAGAAATTACTGTTTGTACATTTACAATATTCATTGATTTTTGCCATTGAAAAACGTCCAGAAATGATTGAAGCTACTGACTGAATGAAAGGAGCTGGCATCTCACTCTCTTTGAATCTTCTTTATCATGCTAAGAGGAGCAGGAAAAAGCAAAAAATTTCAGAATTGCACCTTGCAATGCGGAGAAATTACTGTTTGTGCATTTACAATATTCATTGATTTTTGCCATTGAAAAACGTCCAGAAATGATTGAAGCTACTGACTGAATGAAAGGAGCTGGCATCTCACTCTCTTTGAATCTTCTTTATCATGCTAAGAGGAGCAGGAAAAAGCAAACAATTTCAGAATTGCGCCTTGCAATGCGGAGAAATTACTGTTTGTGCATTTACAAAATTCATTGATTTTTGCCATTGAAAAACATCATGTTATTCATTTACCAGAAATGATTGAAGCTACTGACTGAATGAAAGGAGCTGGCATCTCACTCTCTTTGAATCTTCTTTATCATGCTAAGAGGAGCAGGAAAAAGCAAAAAATTTCAGAATTGCACCTTGCAATGCGGAGAAATTACTGTTTGTGCATTTACAATATTCATTGATTTTTGCCATTGAAAAACGTCCAGAAATGATTGAAGCTACTGACTGAATGAAAGTAGCTGGCATCTCACTCTCTTTGAATCTTCTTTATCATGCTAAGAGGAGCAGGAAAAAGCAAAAAATTTCAGACTTGCACCTTGCAATGCGGAGAAATTACTGTTTGTGCATTTACAATATTCATTGATTTTTGCCATTGAAAAACATCATGTTATTCATATACCAGAAATGTTTGAAGCTACTGACTGAATGAAAGGAGCTGGCATCTCACTCTCTTTGAATCTTCTTTATCATGCTAAGAGGAGCAGGAAAAAGCAAAAAATTTCAGAATTGCACCTTGCAATGCGGAGAAATTACTGTTTGTGCATTTACAATATTCATTGATTTTTGCCATTGAAAAACATCATGTTATTCATATACCAGAAATGTTTGAAGCTACTGACTGAATGAAAGGAGCTGGCATCTCACTCTCTTTGAATCTTCTTTATCATGCTAAGAGGAGCAGGAAAAAGCAAAAAATTTCAGAATTGCACCTTGCAATGCGGAGAAATTACTGTTTGTGCATTTACAATATTCATTGATTTTTGCCATTGAAAAACGTCCAGAAATGATTGAAGCTACTGACTGAATGAAAGGAGCTGGCATCTCACTCTCTTTGAATCTTCTTTATCATGCTAAGAGGAGCAGGAAAAAGCAAAAAATTTCAGAATTGCACCTTACAATGCGGAGAAATTACAGTTTGTGCATTTACAATATTCATTGATTTTTGCCATTGAAAAACGTCCAGAAATGATTGAAGCTACTGACTGAATGAAAGGAGCTGGCATCTCACTCTCTTTGAATCTTCTTTATCATGCTAAGAGGAGCAGGAAAAAGCAAAAAATTTCAGAATTGCACCTTACAATGCGGAGAAATTACAGTTTGTGCATTTACAATATTCATTGATTTTTGCCATTGAAAAACGTCCAGAAATGATTGAAGCTACTGACTGAATGAAAGGAGCTGGCATCTCACTCTCTTTGAATCTTCTTTATCATGCTAAGAGGAGCAGGAAAAAGCAAAAAATTTCAGAATTGCACCTTGCAATGCGGAGAAATTACTGTTTGTGCATTTACAATATTCATTGATTTTTGCCATTGAAAAACGTCCAGAAATGATTGAAGCTACTGACTGAATGAAAGGAGCTGGCATCTCACTCTCTTTGAATTTTCTTTATCATGCTAAGAGGAGCAGGAAAAAGCAAAAAATTTCAGAATTGCACCTTGCAATGCGGAGAAATTACTGTTTGTGCATTTACAATATTCATTGATTTTTGCCATTGAAAAACATGTTATTCATATACCAGAAATGTTTGAAGCTACTGACTGAATGAAAGGAGCTGGCACCTCACTCTCTTTGAATCTTCTTTATCATGCTAAGAGGAGCAGGATAAAGCAAAAAATTTCAGAATTGCACCTTGCAATGCGGAGAAATTACTGTTTGTGCATTTACAATATTCATTGATTTTTGCCATTGAAAAACGTCCAGAAATGATTGAAGCTACTGACTGAATGAAAGGAGCTGGCATCTCACTCTCTTTGAATCTTCTTTATCATGCTAAGAGGAGCTGGAAAAAGCAAAAAATCTCGGAATTGCACCTTGCAATGCGGAGAAATTACTGTTTGTGCATTTACAATATTCATTAATTTTTGCCATTGAAAAACATCATGTTATTCATATACCAGAAATGTTTGAAGCTACTGACTGAATGAAAGGAGCTGGCATCTCACTCTCTTTGAATCTTCTTTATCATGCTAAGAGGAGCAGGAAAAAGCAAAAAAATTCAGAATTGCACCTTGCAATGCGGAGAAATTACTGTTTGTGCATTTACAATATTCATTGATTTTTGCCATTGAAAAACGTCCAGAAATGATTGAAGCTACTGACTGAATGAAAGGAGCTGGCATCTCACTCTCTTTGAATCTTCTTTATCATGCTAAGAGGAGCAGGAAAAAGCAAAAAATTTCAGAATTGCACCTTGCAATGCGGAGAAATTACAGTTTGTGCATTTACAATATTCATTGATTTTTGCCATTGAAAAACGTCCAGAAATGATTGAAGCTACTGACTGAATGAAAGGAGCTGGCATCTCACTCTCTTTGAATCTTCTTTATCATGCTAAGAGGAGCAGGAAAAAGCAAAAAATTTCAGAATTGCTCCTTGCAATGCGGAGAAATTACTCTTTGTGCATTTACAATATTCATTGATTTTTGCCATTGAAAAACATGTTATTCATATACCAGAAATGTTTGAAGCTACTGACTGAATGAAAGGAGCTGGCACCTCACTCTCTTTGAATCTTCTTTATCATGCTAAGAGGAGCAGGAAAAAGCAAAAAATTTCAGAATTGCACCTTGCAATGCGGAGAAATTACTGTTTGTGCATTTACAATATTCATTGATTTTTGCCATTGAAAAACGTCCAGAAATGATTGAAGCTACTGACTGAATGAAAGGAGCTGGCATCTCACTCTCTTTGAATCTTCTTTATCATGCTAAGAGGAGCAGGAAAAAGCAAAAAATTTCAGAATTGCACCTTGCAATGCGGAGAAATTACTGTTTGTGCATTTACAATATTCATTGATTTTTGCCATTGAAAAACATCATGTTATTCATATACCAGAAATGATTGAAGCTACTGACTGAATGAAAGGAGCTGGCATCTCACTCTCTTTGAATCTTCTTTATCATGCTAAGAGGAGCAGGAAAATGTAAAAAATTTCAGAATTGCACCTTGCAATGCGGAGAAATTACTGTTTGTGCATTTACAATATTCAATGATTTTTGCCATTGAAAAACGTCCAGAAATGATTGAAGCTACTGACTGAACGAAAGGAGCTGGCATCTCACTCTCTTTGAATCTTCTTTATCATGCTAAGAGGAGCAGGAAAAAGCAAAAAATTTCAGAATTGCACCTTGCAATGCGGAGAAATTACTGTTTGTGCATTTACAATATTCATTGATTTTTGCCATTGAAAAACATCATGTTATTCATATACCAGAAATGTTTGAAGCTACTGACTGAATGAAAGGAGCTGGCATCTCACTCTCTTTGAATCTTCTTTATCATGCTAAGAGGAGCAGGAAAAAGCAAAAAATTTCAGAATTGCACCTTGCAATGCGGAGAAATTTCTGTTTGTGCATTTACAATATTCATTGATTTTTGCCATTGAAAAACGTCCAGAAATGATTGAAGCTACTGACTGAATGAAAGGAGCTGGCATCTCACTCTCTTTGAATCTTCTTTATCATGCTAAGGGGAGCAGGAAAAAGCAAAAAATTTCAGAATTGCACCTTGCAATGCGGAGAAATTACTGTTTGTGCATTTACAATATTCATTGATTTTTGCCATTGAAAAACGTCCAGAAATGATTGAAGCTACTGACTGAATGAAAGGAGCTGGCATCTCACTCTCTTTGAATCTTCTTTATCATGCTAAGAGGAGCAGGAAAAAGCAAAAAATTTCAGAATTGCACCTTACAATGCGGAGAAATTACAGTTTGTGCATTTACAATATTCATTGATTTTTGCCATTGAAAAACGTCCAGAAATGATTGAAGCTACTGACTGAATGAAAGGAGCTGGCATCTCACTCTCTTTGAATCTTCTTTATCATGCTAAGAGGAGCAGGAAAAAGCAAAAAAATTCAGAATTGCACCTTGCAATGCGGAGAAATTACTGTTTGTGCATTTACAATATTCATTGATTTTTGCCATTGAAAAACGTCCAGAAATGATTGAAGCTACTGACTGAATGAAAGGAGCTGGCATCTCACTCTCTTTGAATTTTCTTTATCATGCTAAGAGGAGCAGGAAAAAGCAAAAAATTTCAGAATTGCACCTTGCAATGCGGAGAAATTACAGTTTGTGCATTTACAATATTCATTGATTTTTGCCATTGAAAAACATGTTATTCATATACCAGAAATGTTTGAAGCTACTGACTGAATGAAAGGAGCTGGCACCTCACTCTCTTTGAATCTTCTTTATCATGCTAAGAGGAGCAGGAAAAAGCAAAAAATTTCAGAATTGCACCTTGCAATGCGGAGAAATTACTGTTTGTGCATTTACAATATTCATTGATTTTTGCCATTGAAAAACGTCCAGAAATGATTGAAGCTACTGACTGAATGAAAGGAGCTGGCATCTCACTCTCTTTGAATCTTCTTTATCATGCTAAGAGGAGCAGGAAAAAGCAAAAAATTTCAGAATTGCACCTTGCAATGCGGAGAAATTACTGTATGTGCATTTACAATATTCATTGATTTTTGCCATTGAAAAACATCATGTTATTCATATACCAGAAATGTTTGAAGCTACTGATTGAATGAAAGGAGCTGGCATCTCACTCTCTTTGAATCTTCTTTATCATGCTAAGAGGAGCAGGAAAAAGCAAAAAATTTCAGAATTGCACCTTGCAATGCGGAGAAATTACTGTTTGTGCATTTACAATATTCATTGATTTTTGCCATTGAAAAACGTCCAGAAATGATTGAAGCTACTGACTGAATGAAAAGAGCTGGCATCTCACTCTCTTTGAATCTTCTTTATCATGCTAAGAGGAGCAGGAAAAAGCAAAAATTTCAGAATTGCACCTTGCAATGCGGAGAAATTACAGTTTGTGCATTTACAATATTCATTGATTTTTGCCATTGAAAAACGTCCAGAAATGATTGAAGCTACTGACTGAATGAAAGGAGCTGGCATCTCACTCTCTTTGAATCTTCTTTATCATGCTAACAGGAGCAGGAAAAAGCAAAAAATTTCAGAATTGCTCCTTGCAATGCGGAGAAATTACTGTTTGTGCATTTACAATATTCATTGATTTTTGCCATTGAAAAACATGTTATTCATATACCAGAAATGTTTGAAGCTACTGACTGAATGAAAGGAGCTGGCACCTCACTCTCTTTGAATCTTCTTTATCATGCTAAGAGGAGCAGGAAAAAGCAAAAATTTCAGAATTGCACCTTGCAATGCGGAGAAATTACTGTTTGTGCATTTACAATATTCATTGATTTTTGCCATTGAAAAACGTCCAGAAATGATTGAAGCTACTGACTGAATGAAAGGAGCTGGCATCTCACTCTCTTTGAATCTTCTTTATCATGCTAAGAGGAGCAGGAAAAAGCAAAAAATTTCAGAATTGCACCTTGCAATGCGGAGAAATTACTGTATGTGCATTTACAATATTCATTGATTTTTGCCATTGAAAAACATCATGTTATTCATATACCAGAAATGTTTGAAGCTACTGATTGAATGAAAGGAGCTGGCATCTCACTCTCTTTGAATCTTCTTTATCATGCTAAGAGGAGCAGGAAAAAGCAAAAAATTTCAGAATTGCACCTTGCAATGCGGAGAAATTACTGTTTGTGCATTTACAATATTCATTGATTTTTGCCATTGAAAAACGTCCAGAAATGATTGAAGCTACTGACTGAATGAAAAGAGCTGGCATCTCACTCTCTTTGAATCTTCTTTATCATGCTAAGAGGAGCAGGAAAAAGCAAAAATTTCAGAATTGCACCTTGCAATGCGGAGAAATTACAGTTTGTGCATTTACAATATTCATTGATTTTTGCCATTGAAAAACGTCCAGAAATGATTGAAGCTACTGACTGAATGAAAGGAGCTGGCATCTCACTCTCTTTGAATCTTCTTTATCATGCTAACAGGAGCAGGAAAAAGCAAAAAATTTCAGAATTGCTCCTTGCAATGCGGAGAAATTACTGTTTGTGCATTTACAATATTCATTGATTTTTGCCATTGAAAAACATGTTATTCATATACCAGAAATGTTTGAAGCTACTGACTGAATGAAAGGAGCTGGCACCTCACTCTCTTTGAATCTTCTTTATCATGCTAAGAGGAGCAGGAAAAAGCAAAAATTTCAGAATTGCACCTTGCAATGCGGAGAAATTACTGTTTGTGCATTTACAATATTCATTGATTTTTGCCATTGAAAAACGTCCAGAAATGATTGAAGCTACTGACTGAATGAAAGGAGCTGGCATCTCACTCTCTTTGAATCTTCTTTATCATGCTAAGAGGAGCAGGAAAAAGCAAAAAATTTCAGAATTGCACCTTGCAATGCGGAGAAATTACTGTTTGTGCATTTACAATATTCATTGATTTTTGCCATTGAAAAACGTCCAGAAATGATTGAAGCTACTGACTGAATGAAAGGAGCTGGCATCTCACTCTCTTTGAATCTTCTTTATCATGCTAAGAGGAGCAGGAAAAAGCAAAAAATTTCAGAATTGCACCTTGCAATGAAGGGAAATAACTGTTTGTGCATTTACAATATTCATTGATTTTTGCCATTGAAAAACGTTATTCATATACCAGAAATATTTGAAGCTACTGACTGAATGAAAGGAGCTGGCACCTCACTCTCTTTGAATCTTCTTTATCATGCTAAGAGGAGCAGGAATAAGCAAAAAATTTCAGAATTGCACCTTGCAATGCGGAAAAATTACTGTTTGTGCATTTACAATATTCATTGATTTTTGCCATTGAAAAACGTCCAGAAATGATTGAAGCTACTGACTGAATGAAAGGAGCTGGCATCTCACTCTCTTTGAATCTTCTTTATCATGCTAAGAGGAGCAGGAAAAAGCAAAAAATTTCAGAATTGCGCCTTGCAATGCGGAGAAATTACTGTTTGTGCATTTACAAAATTCATTGATTTTTGCCATTGAAAAACATCATGTTATTCATTTACCAGAAATGATTGAAGCTACTGACTGAATGTAAGGAGCTGGCATCTCACTCTCTTTGAATCTTCTTTATCATGCTAAGAGGAGCAGGAAAAAGCAAAAAATTTCAGAATTGCACCTTGCAATGCGGAGAAATTACTGTTTGTGCATTTACAATATTCATTGATTTTTGCCATTGAAAAACGTCCAGAAATGATTGAAGCTACTGACTGAATGAAAGGAGCTGGCATCTCACTCTCTTTGAATCTTCTTTATCATGCTAAGAGGAGCAGGAAAAAGCAAAAAATTTCAGAATTGCACCTTGCAATGCGGAGAAATTACTGTTTGTGCATTTACAATATTCATTGATTTTTGCCATTGAAAAACATCATGTTATTCATATACCAGAAATGTTTGAAGCTACTGATTGAATGAAAGGAGCTGGCATCTCACTCTCTTTGAATCTTCTTTATCATGCTAAGAGGAGCAGGAAAAAGCAAAAAATTTCAGAATTGCACCTTGCAATGCGGAGAAATTACTGTTTGTGCATTTACAATATTCAATGATTTTTGCCATTGAAAAACGTCCAGAAATGATTGAAGCTACTGACAATGAAAAGAGCTGGCATCTCACTCTCTTTGAATCTTCTTTATCATGCTAAGAGGAGCAGGAAAAAGCAAAAAATTTCAGAATTGCACCTTGCAATGCGGAGAAATTACAGTTTGTGCATTTACAATATTCATTGATTTTTGCCATTGAAAAACGTCCAGAAATGATTGAAGCTACTGACTGAATGAAAGGAGCTGGCATCTCACTCTCTTTGAATCTTCTTTATCATGCTAAGAGGAGCAGGAAAAAGCAAAAAATTTCAGAATTGCTCCTTGCAATGCGGAGAAATTACTGTTTGTGCATTTACAATATTCATTGATTTTTGCCATTGAAAAACATGTTATTCATATACCAGAAATGTTTGAAGCTACTGACTGAATGAAAGGAGCTGGCACCTCACTCTCTTTGAATCTTCTTTATCATGCTAAGAGGAGCAGGAAAAAGCAAAAATTTCAGAATTGCACCTTGCAATGCGGAGAAATTACTGTTTGTGCATTTACAATATTCATTGATTTTTGCCATTGAAAACCGTCCAGAAATGATTGAAGCTACTGACTGAATGAAAGGATCTGGCATCTCACTCTCTTTGAATCTTCTTTATCATGCTAAGAGGAGCAGGAAAAAGCAAAAAATTTCAGAATTGCACCTTGCAATGCGGAGAAATTACTGTTTGTGCATTTACAATATTCATTGATTTTTGCCATTGAAAAACGTCCAGAAATGATTGAAGCTACTGACTGAATGAAAGGAGCTGGCATCTCACTCTCTTTGAATCTTCTTTATCATGCTAAGAGGAGCAGGAAAAAGCAAAAAATTTCAGAATTGCACCTTGCAATGCGGAGAAATTACTGTTTGTGCATTTACAATATTCATTGATTTTTGCCATTGAAAAACGTCCAGAAATGATTGAAGCTACTGACTGAATGAAAGGAGCTGGCATCTCACTCTCTTTGAATCTTCTTTATCATGCTAAGAGGAGCAGGAAAAAGCAAAAAATTTCAGAATTGCACCTTGCAATGCGGAGAAATAACTGTTTGTGCATTTACAATATTCATTGATTTTTGCCATTGAAAAACGTTATTCATATACCAGAAATGTTTGAAGCTACTGACTGAATGAAAGGAGCTGGCACGTCACTCTCTTTGAATCTTCTTTATCATGCTAAGAGGAGCAGGAATAAGCAAAAAATTTCAGAATTGCACCTTGCAATGCGGAAAAATTACTGTTTGTGCATTTACAATATTCATTGATTTTTGCCATTGAAAAACGTCCAGAAATGATTGAAGCTACTGACTGAATGAAAGGAGCTGGCATCTCACTCTCTTTGAATCTTCTTTATCATGCTAAGAGGAGCAGGAAAAAGCAAAAAATTTCAGAATTGCACCTTGCAATGCGGAGAAATTACTGTTTGTGCATTTACAATATTCATTGATTTTTGCCATTGAAAAACGTCCAGAAATGATTGAAGCTACTGACTGATTGAAAGGAGCTGGCATCTCACTCTCTTTGAATCTTCTTTATCATGCTAAGAGGAGCAGGAAAAAGCAAAAAATTTCAGAATTGCGCCTTGCAATGCGGAGAAATTACTGTTTGTGCATTTACAAAATTCATTGATTTTTGCCATTGAAAAACATCATGTTATTCATTTACCAGAAATGATTGAAGCTACTGACTGAATGTAAGGAGCTGGCATCTCACTCTCTTTGAATCTTCTTTATCATGCTAAGAGGAGCAGGAAAAAGCAAAAAATTTCAGAATTGCACCTTGCAATGCGGAGAAATTACTGTTTGTGCATTTACAATATTCGTTGATTTTTGCCATTGAAAAACGTCCAGAAATGATTGAAGCTACTGACTGAATGAAAGGAGCTGGCATCTCACTCTCTTTGAATCTTCTTTATCATGCTAAGAGGAGCAGGAAAAAGCAAAAAATTTCAGAATTGCACCTTGCAATGCGGAGAAATTACTGTTTGTGCATTTACAATATTCATTGATTTTTGCCATTGAAAAACATCATGTTATTCATATACCAGAAATGATTGAAGCTACTGACTGAATGAAAGGAGCTGGCATCTCACTCTCTTTGAATCTTCTTTATCATGCTAAGAGGAGCAGGAAAAAGTAAAAAATTTCAGAATTGCACCTTGCAATGCGGAGAAATTACTGTTTGTGCATTTACAATATTCAATGATTTTTGCCATTGAAAAACGTCCAGAAATGATTGAAGCTACTGACTGAACGAAAGGAGCTGGCGTCTCACTCTCTTTGAATCTTCTTTATCATGCTAAGAGGAGCAGGAAAAGGAAAAAAATCAGAATTGCACCTTGCAATGCGGAGAAATTACTGTTTGTGCATTTACAATATTCATTGATTTTTGCCATTGAAAAACGTCCAGAAATGATTGAAGCTACTGACTGAATGAAAGGAGCTGGCATCTCACTCTCTTTGAATCTTGTTTATCATGCTAAGAGGAGCAGGAAAAAGCAAAAAATTTCAGAATTGCACCTTGCAATGCGGAGAAATTACTGTTTGTGCATTTAGAATATTCATTGATTTTTGCCATTGAAAAACGTCCAGAAATGATTGAAGCTACTGACTGAATGAAAGGAGCTGGCATCTCACTCTCTTTGAATCTTCTTTATCATGCTAAGAGGAGCAGGAAAAAGCAAAAAATCTCAGAATTGCACTTTGCAATGCGGAGAAATTACTGTTTGTGCATTTACAATATTCATTGATTTTTGCCATTGAAAAACATCATGTTATTCATATACCAGAAATGATTGAAGCTACTGACTGAATGAAAGGAGCTGGCATCTCACTCTCTTTGAATCTTCTTTATCATGCTAAGAGGAGCAGGAAAAAGTAAAAAATTTCAGAATTGCACCCCGCAATGCGGAGAAATTACTGTTTGTGCATTTACAATATTCAATGATTTTTGCCATTGAAAAACGTCCAGAAATGATTGAAGCTACTGACTGAATGAAAGGAGCTGGCATCTCACTCTCTTTGAATCTTCTTTATCATGCTAAGAGGAGCAGGATAAAGCAAAAAATTTCAGAATTGCACCTTGCAATGCGGAGAAATTACTGTTTGTGCATTTACAATATTCATTGATTTTTGCCATTGAAAAACATCATGTTATTCATATACCAGAAATGTTTGAAGCTACTGACTGAATGAAAGGAGCTGGCATCTCACTCTCCTTGAATCTTCTTTATCATGCTAAGAGGAGCAGGAAAAAGCAAAAAATTTCAGAATTGCACCTTGCAATGCGGAGAAATTACTGTTTGTGCATTTACAATATTCATTGATTTTTGCCATTGAAAAACATCATGTTATTCATATACCAGAAATGTTTGAAGCTACTGACTGAATGAAAGGAGCTGGCATCTCACTCTCTTTGAATCTTCTTTATCATGCTAAGAGGAGCAGGAAAAAGCAAAAAATTTCAGAATTGCACCTTGCAATGCGGAGAAATTACTGTTTGTGCATTTACAATATTCATTGATTTTTGCCATTGAAAAACATCACGTTATTCATATACCAGAAATGATTGAAGCTACTGACTGAATGAAAGGAGCTGGCATCTCACTCTCTTTGAATCTTCTTTATCATGCTAAGAGGAGCAGGAAAAAGCAAAAAATTTCAGAGTTGCACCTTGCAATGCGGAGAAATTACTGTTTGTGCATTTACAATATTCATTGATTTTTGCAATTGAAAAACGTCCAGAAATGATTGAAGCTACTGACTGAATGAAAGGAGCTGGCATCTCACTCTCTTTGAATCTTCTTTATCATGCTAAGAGGAGCAGGAAAAAGCAAAAAATTTCAGAATTGCACCTTGCAATGCGGAGAAATTACTGTTTGTGCATTTACAATATTCATTGATTTTTGCCATTGAAAAACATCATGTTATTCATATACCAGGAATGTTTGAAGCTACTGACTGAATGAAAGGAGCTGGCATCTCACTCTCTTTGAATCTTCTTTATCATGCTAAGAGGAGCAGGAAAAAGCAAAAAATTTCAGAATTGCACCTTGCAATGCGGAGAAATTACTGTTTGTGCATTTACAATATTCATTGATTTTTGCCATTGAAAAACGTCCAGAAATGATTGAAGCTACTGACTGAATGAAAGGAGCTGGCATCTCACTCTCTTTGAATCTTCTTTATCATGCTAAGAGGAGCAGGAAAAAGCAAAAAATTTCAGAATTGCACCTTGCAATGCAGAGAAATTACTGTTTGTGCATTTACAATATTCATTGATTTTTGCCATTGAAAAACGTCCAGAAATGATTGAAGCTACTGACTGATTGAAAGGAGCTGGCATCTCACTCTCTTTGAATCTTCTTTATCACGCTAAGAGGAGCAGGAAAAAGCAAAAAATTTCAGAATTGCGCCTTGCAATGCGGAGAAATTACTGTTTGTGCATTTACAAAATTCATTGATTTTTGCCATTGAAAAACATCATGTTATTCATTTACCAGAAATGATTGAAGCTACTGACTGAATGTAAGGAGCTGGCATCTCACTCTCTTTGAATCTTCTTTATCATGCTAAGAGGAGCAGGAAAAAGCAAAAAATTTCAGAATTGCACCTTGCAATGCGGAGAAATTACTGTTTGTGCATTTACAATATTCATTGATTTTTGCCATTGAAAAACGTCCAGAAATGATTGAAGCTACTGACTGAATGAAAGGAGCTGGCATCTCACTCTCTTTGAATCTTCTTTATCATGCTAAGAGGAGCAGGAAAAAGCAAAAAATTTCAGAATTGCACCTTGCAATGCGGAGAAATTACTGTTTGTGCATTTACAATATTCATTGATTTTTGCCATTGAAAAACATCATGTTATTCATATACCAGAAATGTTTGAAGCTACTGATTGAATGAAAGGAGCTGGCATCTCACTCTCTTTGAATCTTCTTTATCATGCTAAGAGGAGCAGGAAAAAGCAAAAAATTTCAGAATTGCACCTTGCAATGCGGAGAAATTACTGTTTGTGCATTTACAATATTCATTGATTTTTGCCATTGAAAAACATCATGTTATTCATATACCAGAAATGATTGAAGCTACTGACTGAATGAAAGGAGCTGGCATCTCACTCTCTTTGAATCTTCTTTATCATGCTAAGAGGAGCAGGAAAAAGCAAAAAATTTCAGAGTTGCACCTTGCAATGCGGAGAAATTACTGTTTGTGCATTTACAATATTCATTGATTTTTGCAATTGAAAAACGTCCAGAAATGATTGAAGCTACTGACTGAATGAAAGGAGCTGGCATCTCACTCTCTTTGAATCTTCTTTATCATGCTAAGAGGAGCAGGAAAAAGCAAAAAATTTCAGAATTGCACCTTGCAATGCGGAGAAATTACTGTTTGTGCATTTACAATATTCATTGATTTTTGCCATTGAAAAACATCATGTTATTCATATACCAGGAATGTTTGAAGCTACTGACTGAATGAAAGGAGCTGGCATCTCACTCTCTTTGAATCTTCTTTATCATGCTAAGAGGAGCAGGAAAAAGCAAAAAATTTCAGAATTGCACCTTGCAATGCGGAGAAATTACTGTTTGTGCATTTACAATATTCATTGATTTTTGCCATTGAAAAACGTCCAGAAATGATTGAAGCTACTGACTGAATGAAAGGAGCTGGCATCTCACTCTCTTTGAATCTTCTTTATCATGCTAAGAGGAGCAGGAAAAAGCAAAAAATTTCAGAATTGCACCTTGCAATGCGGAGAAATTACTGTTTGTGCATTTACAATATTCATTGATTTTTGCCATTGAAAAACGTCCAGAAATGATTGAAGCTACTGACTGATTGAAAGGAGCTGGCATCTCACTCTCTTTGAATCTTCTTTATCATGCTAAGAGGAGCAGGAAAAAGCAAAAAATTTCAGAATTGCGCCTTGCAATGCGGAGAAATTACTGTTTGTGCATTTACAAAATTCATTGATTTTTGCCATTGAAAAACATCATGTTATTCATTTACCAGAAATGATTGAAGCTACTGACTGAATGTAAGGAGCTGGCATCTCACTCTCTTTGAATCTTCTTTATCATGCTAAGAGGAGCAGGAAAAAGCAAAAAATTTCAGAATTGCACCTTGCAATGCGGAGAAATTACTGTTTGTGCATTTACAATATTCATTGATTTTTGCCATTGAAAAACGTCCAGAAATGATTGAAGCTACTGACTGAATGAAAGGAGCTGGCATCTCACTCTCTTTGAATCTTCTTTATCATGCTAAGAGGAGCAGGAAAAAGCAAAAAATTTCAGAATTGCACCTTGCAATGCGGAGAAATTACTGTTTGTGCATTTACAATATTCATTGATTTTTGCCATTGAAAAACATCATGTTATTCATATACCAGAAATGTTTGAAGCTACTGATTGAATGAAAGGAGCTGGCATCTCACTCTCTTTGAATCTTCTTTATCATGCTAAGAGGAGCAGGAAAAAGCAAAAAATTTCAGAATTGCACCTTGCAATGCGGAGAAATTACTGTTTGTGCATTTACAATATTCATTGATTTTTGCCATTGAAAAACGTCCAGAAATGTTTGAAGCTACTGACTGAATGAAAAGAGCTGGCATCTCACTCTCTTTGAATCTTCTTTATCATGCTAAGAGGAGCAGGAAAAAGCAAAAAATTTCAGAATTGCACCTTGCAATGCGGAGAAATTACAGTTTGTGCATTTACAATATTCATTGATTTTTGCCATTGAAAAACGTCCAGAAATGATTGAAGCTACTGACTGAATGAAAGGAGCTGGCATCTCACTCTCTTTGAATCTTCTTTATCATGCTAAGAGGAGCAGGAAAAAGCAAAAAATTTCAGAATTGCTCCTTGCAATGCGGAGAAATTACTGTTTGTGCATTTACAATATTCATTGATTTTTGCCATTGAAAAACATGTTATTCATATACCAGAAATGTTTGAAGCTACTGACTGAATGAAAGGAGCTGGCACCTCACTCTCTTTGAATCTTCTTTATCATGCTAAGAGGAGCAGGAAAAAGCAAAAATTTCAGAATTGCACCTTGCAATGCGGAGAAATTACTGTTTGTGCATTTACAATATTCATTGATTTTTGCCATTGAAAACCGTCCAGAAATGATTGAAGCTACTGACTGAATGAAAGGATCTGGCATCTCACTCTCTTTGAATCTTCTTTATCATGCTAAGAGGAGCAGGAAAAAGCAAAAAATTTCAGAATTGCACCTTGCAATGCGGAGAAATTACTGTTTGTGCATTTACAATATTCATTGATTTTTGCCATTGAAAAACGTCCAGAAATGATTGAAGCTACTGACTGAATGAAAGGAGCTGGCATCTCACTCTCTTTGAATCTTCTTTATCATGCTAAGAGGAGCAGGAAAAAGCAAAAAATTTCAGAATTGCACCTTGCAATGCGGAGAAATTACTGTTTGTGCATTTACAATATTCATTGATTTTTGCCATTGAAAAACGTCCAGAAATGATTGAAGCTACTGACTGAATGAAAGGAGCTGGCATCTCACTCTCTTTGAATCTTCTTTATCATGCTAAGAGGAGCAGGAAAAAGCAAAAAATTTCAGAATTGCACCTTGCAATGCGGAGAAATAACTGTTTGTGCATTTACAATATTCATTGATTTTTGCCATTGAAAAACGTTATTCATATACCAGAAATGTTTGAAGCTACTGACTGAATGAAAGGAGCTGGCACCTCACTCTCTTTGAATCTTCTTTATCATGCTAAGAGGAGCAGGAATAAGCAAAAAATTTCAGAATTGCACCTTGCAATGCGGAAAAATTACTGTTTGTGCATTTACAATATTCATTGATTTTTGCCATTGAAAAACGTCCAGAAATGATTGAAGCTACTGACTGAATGAAAGGAGCTGGCATCTCACTCTCTTTGAATCTTCTTTATCATGCTAAGAGGAGCAGGAAAAAGCAAAAAATTTCAGAATTGCACCTTGCAATGCGGAGAAATTACTGTTTGTGCATTTACAATATTCATTGATTTTTGCCATTGAAAAACGTCCAGAAATGATTGAAGCTACTGACTGATTGAAAGGAGCTGGCATCTCACTCTCTTTGAATCTTCTTTATCATGCTAAGAGGAGCAGGAAAAAGCAAAAAATTTCAGAATTGCGCCTTGCAATGCGGAGAAATTACTGTTTGTGCATTTACAAAATTCATTGATTTTTGCCATTGAAAAACATCATGTTATTCATTTACCAGAAATGATTGAAGCTACTGACTGAATGTAAGGAGCTGGCATCTCACTCTCTTTGAATCTTCTTTATCATGCTAAGAGGAGCAGGAAAAAGCAAAAAATTTCAGAATTGCACCTTGCAATGCGGAGAAATTACTGTTTGTGCATTTACAATATTCGTTGATTTTTGCCATTGAAAAACGTCCAGAAATGATTGAAGCTACTGACTGAATGAAAGGAGCTGGCATCTCACTCTCTTTGAATCTTCTTTATCATGCTAAGAGGAGCAGGAAAAAGCAAAAAATTTCAGAATTGCACCTTGCAATGCGGAGAAATTACTGTTTGTGCATTTACAATATTCATTGATTTTTGCCATTGAAAAACATCATGTTATTCATATACCAGAAATGATTGAAGCTACTGACTGAATGAAAGGAGCTGGCATCTCACTCTCTTTGAATCTTCTTTATCATGCTAAGAGGAGCAGGAAAAAGTAAAAAATTTCAGAATTGCACCTTGCAATGCGGAGAAATTACTGTTTGTGCATTTACAATATTCAATGATTTTTGCCATTGAAAAACGTCCAGAAATGATTGAAGCTACTGACTGAACGAAAGGAGCTGGCGTCTCACTCTCTTTGAATCTTCTTTATCATGCTAAGAGGAGCAGGAAAAAGCAAAAAAATCAGAATTGCACCTTGCAATGCGGAGAAATTACTGTTTGTGCATTTACAATATTCATTGATTTTTGCCATTGAAAAACGTCCAGAAATGATTGAAGCTACTGACTGAATGAAAGGAGCTGGCATCTCACTCTCTTTGAATCTTGTTTATCATGCTAAGAGGAGCAGGAAAAAGCAAAAAATTTCAGAATTGCACCTTGCAATGCGGAGAAATTACTGTTTGTGCATTTAGAATATTCATTGATTTTTGCCATTGAAAAACGTCCAGAAATGATTGAAGCTACTGACTGAATGAAAGGAGCTGGCATCTCACTCTCTTTGAATCTTCTTTATCATGCTAAGAGGAGCAGGAAAAAGCAAAAAATCTCAGAATTGCACCTTGCAATGCGGAGAAATTACTGTTTGTGCATTTACAATATTCATTGATTTTTGCCATTGAAAAACATCATGTTATTCATATACCAGAAATGATTGAAGCTACTGACTGAATGAAAGGAGCTGGCATCTCACTTTCTTTGAATCTTCTTTATCATGCTAAGAGGAGCAGGAAAAAGTAAAAAATTTCAGAATTGCACCTTGCAATGCGGAGAAATTACTGTTTGTGCATTTACAATATTCAATGATTTTTGCCATTGAAAAACGTCCAGAAATGATTGAAGCTACTGACTGAATGAAAGGAGCTGGCATCTCACTCTCTTTGAATCTTCTTTATCATGCTAAGAGGAGCAGGATAAAGCAAAAAATTTCAGAATTGCACCTTGCAATGCGGAGAAATTACTGTTTGTGAATTTACAATATTCATTGATTTTTGCCATTGAAAAACATCATGTTATTCATATACCAGAAATGTTTGAAGCTACTGACTGAATGAAAGGAGCTGGCATCTCACTCTCCTTGAATCTTCTTTATCATGCTAAGAGGAGCAGGAAAAAGCAAAAAATTTCAGAATTGCACCTTGCAATGCGGAGAAATTACTGTTTGTGCATTTACAATATTCATTGATTTTTGCCATTGAAAAACATCATGTTATTCATATACCAGAAATGTTTGAAGCTACTGACTGAATGAAAGGAGCTGGCATCTCACTCTCTTTGAATCTTCTTTATCATGCTAAGAGGAGCAGGAAAAAGCAAAAAATTTCAGAATTGCACCTTGCAATGCGGAGAAATTACTGTTTGTGCATTTACAATATTCATTGATTTTTGCCATTGAAAAACATCACGTTATTCATATACCAGAAATGATTGAAGCTACTGACTGAATGAAAGGAGCTGGCATCTCACTCTCTTTGAATCTTCTTTATCATGCTAAGAGGAGCAGGAAAAAGCAAAAAATTTCAGAGTTGCACCTTGCAATGCGGAGAAATTACTGTTTGTGCATTTACAATATTCATTGATTTTTGCAATTGAAAAACGTCCAGAAATGATTGAAGCTACTGACTGAATGAAAGGAGCTGGCATCTCACTCTCTTTGAATCTTCTTTATCATGCTAAGAGGAGCAGGAAAAAGCAAAAAATTTCAGAATTGCACCTTGCAATGCGGAGAAATTACTGTTTGTGCATTTACAATATTCATTGATTTTTGCCATTGAAAAACATCATGTTATTCATATACCAGGAATGTTTGAAGCTACTGACTGAATGAAAGGAGCTGGCATCTCACTCTCTTTGAATCTTCTTTATCATGCTAAGAGGAGCAGGAAAAAGCAAAAAATTTCAGAATTGCACCTTGCAATGCGGAGAAATTACTGTTTGTGCATTTACAATATTCATTGATTTTTGCCATTGAAAAACGTCCAGAAATGATTGAAGCTACTGACTGAATGAAAGGAGCTGGCATCTCACTCTCTTTTAATCTTGTTTATCATGCTAAGAGGAGCAGGAAAAAGCAAAAAATTTCAGAATTGCACCTTGCAATGCGGAGAAATTACTGTTTGTGCATTTACAATATTCATTGATTTTTGCCATTGAAAAACGTCCAGAAATGATTGAAGCTACTGACTGAATGAAAGGAGCTGGCATCTCACTCTCTTTGAATCTTCTTTATCATGCTAAGAGGAGCAGGAAAAAGCAAAAAATTTCAGAATTGCACCTTGCAATGCGGAGAAATTACTGTTTGTGCATTTACAATATTCATTGATTTTTGCCATTGAAAAACATCATGTTATTCATATACCAGAAATGATTGAAGCTACTGACTGAATGAAAGGAGCTGGCATCTCACTCTCTTTGAATCTTCTTTATCATGCTAAGAGGAGCAGGAAAAAGTAAAAAATTTCAGAATTGCACCTTGCAATGCGGAGAAATTACTGTTTGTGCATTTACAATATTCAATGATTTTTGCCATTGAAAAACGTCCAGAAATGATTGAAGCTACTGACTGAATGAAAGGAGCTGGCATCTCACTCTCTCTGAATCTTCTTTATCATGCTAAGAGGAGCAGGAAAAAGCAAAAAATTTCAGAATTGCACCTTGCAATGCGGAGAAATTACTGTTTGTGCATTTACAATATTCATTGATTTTTGCCATTGAAAAACATCATGTTATTCATATACCAGAAATGATTGAAGCTACTGACTGAATGAAAGGAGCTGGCATCTCACTCTCTTTGAATCTTCTTTATCATGCTAAGAGGAGCAGGAAAAAGTAAAAAATTTCAGAATTGCACCTTGCAATGCGGAGAAATTACTGTTTGTGCATTTACAATATTCAATGATTTTTGCCTTTGAAAAACGTCCAGAAATGATTGAAGCTACTGACTGAACGAAAGGAGCTGGCATCTCACTCTCTTTGAATCTTCTTTATCATGCTAAGAGGAGCAGGAAAAAGCAAAAAATTTCAGAATTGCACCTTGCAATGCGGAGAAATTACTGTTTGTGCATTTACAATATTCATTGATTTTTGCCATTGAAAAACATCATGTTATTCATATACCAGAAATGATTGATGCTACTGACTGAATGAAAGGAGCTGGCATCTCACTCTCTTTGAATCTTCTTTATCATGCTAAGAGGAGCAGGAAAAAGCAAAAAATTTCAGAATTGCACCTTGCAATGCGGAGAAATTACTGTTTGTGCATTTACAATATTCATTGATTTTTGCCATTGAAAAACATCATGTTATTCATATACCAGAAATGTTTGAAGCTACTGACTGAATGAAAGGAGCTGGCATCTCACTCTCTTTGAATCTTCTTTATCATGCTAAGAGGAGCAGGAAAAAGCAAAAAATTTCAGAATTGCACCTTGCAATGCGGAGAAATTACTGTTTGTGCATTTACAATATTCATTGATTTTTGCAATTGAAAAACGTCCAGAAATGATTGAAGCTACTGACTGAATGAAAGGAGCTGGCATCTCACTCTCTTTGAATCTTCTTTATCATGCTAAGAGGAGCAGGAAAAAGCAAAAAATTTCAGAATTGCACCTTGCAATGCGGAGAAATTACTGTTTGTGCATTTACAATATTCATTGATTTTTGCCATTGAAAAACATTATGTTATTCATATACCAGGAATGTTTGAAGCTACTGACTGAATGAAAGGAGCTGGCATCTCACTCTCTTTGAATCTTCTTTATCATGCTAAGAGGAGCAGGAAAAAGTAAAAAATTTCAGAATTGCACCTTGCAATGCGGAGAAATTACTGTTTGTGCATTTACAATATTCATTGATTTTTGCCATTGAAAAACGTCCAGAAATGATTGAAGCTACTGACTGAATGAAAGGAGCTGGCATCTCACTCTCTTTGAATCTTGTTTATCATGCTAAGAGGAGCAGGAAAAAGCAAAAAATTTCAGAATTGCACCTTGCAATGCGAAGAAATTACTGTTTGTGCATTTACAATATTCATTGATGTTTGCCATTGAAAAACGTCCAGAAATGATTGAAGCTACTGACTGAATGAAAGGAGCTGGCATCTCACTTTCTTTGAATCTTCTTTATTATGCTAAGAGGAGCAGGAAAAAGCAAAAAATTTCAGAATTGCACCTTGCAATGCGGAGAAATTACTGTTTGTGCATTTACAATATTCATTGATTTTTGCCATTGAAAAACATCATGTTATTCATATACCAGAAATGATTGAAGCTACTGACTGAATGAAAGGAGCTGGCATCTCACTCTCTTTGAATCTTCTTTATCATGCTAAGAGGAGCAGGAAAAAGTAAAAAATTTCAGAATTGCACCTTGCAATGCGGAGAAATTACTGTTTGTGCATTTACAATATTCAATGATTTTTGCCATTGAAAAACGTCCAGAAATGATTGAAGCTACTGACTGAATGAAAGGAGCTGGCATCTCACTCTCTTTGAATCTTCTTTATCATGCTAAGAGGAGCAGGAAAAAGCAAAAAACTTCAGAATTGCACCTTGCAATGCGGAGAAATTACTGTTTGTGCATTTACAATATTCATTGATTTTTGCCATTGAAAAACATCATGTTATTCATATACCAGAAATGATTGAAGCTACTGACTGAATGAAAGGAGCTGGCATCTCACTCTCTTTGAATCTTCTTTATCATGCTAAGAGGAGCAGGAAAAAGTAAAAAATTTCAGAATTGCACCTTGCAATGCGGAGAAATTACTGTTTGTGCATTTACAATATTCAATGATTTTTGCCTTTGAAAAACGTCCAGAAATGATTGAAGCTACTGACTGAACGAAAGGAGCTGGCATCTCACTCTCTTTGAATCTTCTTTATCATGCTAAGAGGAGCAGGAAAAAGCAAAAACTTTCAGAATTGCACCTTGCAATGCGGAGAAATTACTGTTTGTGCATTTACAATATTCATTGATTTTTGCCATTGAAAAACATCATGTTATTCATATACCAGAAATGTTTGAAGCTACTGACTGAATGAAAGGAGCTGGCATCTCACTCTCTTTGAATCTTCTTTATCATGCTAAGAGGAGCAGGAAAAAGCAAAAAATTTCAGAATTGCACCTTGCAATGCGGAGAAATTACTGTTTGTGCATTTACAATATTCATTGATTTTTGCCATTGAAAAACGTCCAGAAATGATTGAAGCTACTGACTGAATGAAAGGAGCTGGCATCTCACTCTGAATTTTCTTTATCATGCTAAGAGGAGCAGGAAAAAGCAAAAAATTTCAGAATTGCACCTTGCAATGCGGAGAAATTACTGTTTGTGCATTTACAATATTCATTGATTTTTGCCATTGAAAAACGTCCAGAAATGATTGAAGCTACTGACTGAATGAAAGGAGCTGGCATCTCACTCTCTTTGAATCTTCTTTATCATGCTAAGAGGAGCAGGAAAAAGCAAAAAATTTCAGAATTGCACCTTGCAATGCGGAGAAATTACTGTTTGTGCATTTACAATATTCATTGATTTTTGACATTGAAAAACATCATGTTATTCATATACCAGAAATGATTGAAGCTACTGACTGAATGAAAGGAGCTGGCATCTCACTCTCTTTGAATCTTCTTTATCATGCTAAGAGGAGCAGGAAAAAGTAAAAAATTTCAGAATTGCACCTTGCAATGCGGAGAAATTACTGTTTGTGCATTTACAATATTCAATGATTTTTGCCATTGAAAAACGTCCAGAAATGATTGAAGCTACTGACTGAATGAAAGGAGCTGGCATCTCACTCTCTTTGAATCTTCTTTATCATGCTAAGAGGAGCAGGAAAAAGCAAAAAACTTCAGAATTGCACCTTGCAATGCGGAGAAATTACTGTTTGTGCATTTACAATATTCATTGATTTTTGCCATTGAAAAACATCATGTTATTCATATACCAGAAATGATTGAAGCTACTGACTGAATAAAAGGAGCTGGAATCTCACTCTCTTTGAATCTTCTTTATCATGCTAAGAGGAGCAGGAAAAAGTAAAAAATTTCAGAATTGCACCTTGCAATGCGGAGAAATTACTGTTTGTGCATTTACAATATTCAATGATTTTTGCCTTTGAAAAACGTCCAGAAATGATTGAAGCTACTGACTGAACGAAAGGAGCTGGCATCTCACTCTCTTTGAATCTTCTTTATCATGCTAAGAGGAGCAGGAAAAAGCAAAAAATTTCAGAATTGCACCTTGCAATGCGGAGAAATTACTGTTTGTGCATTTACAATATTCATTGATTTTTGCCATTGAAAAACATCATGTTATTCATATACCAGAAATGTTTGAAGCTACTGACTGAATGAAAGGAGCTGGCATCTCACTCTCTTTGAATCTTCTTTATCATGCTAAGAGGAGCAGGAAAAAGCAAAAAATTTCAGAATTGCACCTTGCAATGCGGAGAAATTACTGTTTGTGCATTTACAATATTCATTGATTTTTGCCATTGAAAAACGTCCAGAAATGATTGAAGCTACTGACTGAATGAAAGCAGCTGGCATCTCACTCTGAATTTTCTTTATCATGCTAAGAGGAGCAGGAAAAAGCAAAAAATTTCAGAATTGCACCTTGCAATGCGGAGAAATTACTGTTTGTGCATTTACAATATTCATTGATTTTTGCCATTGAAAAACGTCCAGAAATGATTGAAGCTACTGACTGAATGAAAGGAGCTGGCATCTCACTCTCTTTGAATCGTCTTTATCATGCTAAGAGGAGCAGGAAAAAGCAAAAAATTTCAGAATTGCACCTTGCAATGCGGAGAAATTACTGTTTGTGCATTTACAATATTCATTGATTTTTGCCATTGAAAAACATCATGTTATTCATATACCAGAAATGTTTGAAGCTGCTGACTGAATGAAAGGAGCTGGCATCTCAATCTCTTTGAATCTTCTTTATCATGCTTGGATTAGCAGGAAAAAGCAAAAAATTTCAGAATTGCACCTTGCAATGTGGAGATATTACTGTTTGTGCATTTACAATATTCATTGATTTTTGCCATTGAAAAACATGTTTTTCATATACCAGAAATGTTTGAAGCTACTGACTGAATGAAAGGAGCTGGCATCTCACTCTCTTTGAATCTTCTTTATCATGCTAGGATTAACAGGAAAAAGCAAAAAATTTCAGAATTGCACCTTGCAATGTGGAGATATTACTGTTTGTGCATTTACAATATTCATTGATTTTTGCCATTGAAAAACGTCCAGAAATGATTGAAGCTACTGACTGAATGAAAGCAGCTGGCATCTCACTCTGAATTTTCTTTATCATGCTAAGAGGAGCAGGAAAAAGCAAAAAATTTCAGAATTGCACCTTGCAATGCGGAGAAATTACTGTTTGTGCATTTACAATATTCATTGATTTTTGCCATTGAAAAACGTCCAGAAATGATTGAAGCTACTGACTGAATGAAAGGAGCTGGCATCTCACTCTCTTTGAATCGTCTTTATCATGCTAAGAGGAGCAGGAAAAAGCAAAAAATTTCAGAATTGCACCTTGCAATGCGGAGAAATTACTGTTTGTGCATTTACAATATTCATTGATTTTTGCCATTGAAAAACATCATGTTATTCATATACCAGAAATGTTTGAAGCTACTGACTGAATGAAAGGAGCTGGCATCTCACTCTCTTTGAATCTTCTTTATCATGCTAAGAGGAGCAGGAAAAAGCAAAAAATTTCAGAATTGCACCTTGCAATGCGGAGAAATTACTGTTTGTGCATTTACAATATTCATTGATTTTTGCCATTGAAAAACATCATGTTATTCATATACCAGAAATGTTTGAAGCTACTGACTGAATGAAAGGAGCTGGCATCTCACTCTCTTTGAATCTTCTTTATCATGCTTGGATTAGCAGGAAAAAGCAAAAAATTTCAGAATTGCACCTTGCAATGTGGAGATATTACTGTTTGTGCATTTACAATATTCATTGATTTTTGCCATTGAAAAACATGTTTTTCATATACCAGAAATGTTTGAAGCTACTGACTGAATGAAAGGAGCTGGCATCTCACTCTCTTTGAATCTTCTTTATCATGCTAGGATTAGCAGGAAAAAGCAAAAAATTTCAGAATTGCACCTTGCAATGTGGAGATATTACTGTTTGTGCATTTACAATATTCATTGATTTTTGCCATTGAAAAACATGTTTTTCATATACCAGAAATGTTTGAAGCTACTGACTGAATGAAAGGAGCTGGCATCTCACTCTCTTTGAATCTTCTTTATCATGCTAGGATTAACAGGAAAAAGCAAAAAATTTCAGAATTGCACCTTGCAATGTGGAGATATTACTGTTTGTGCATTTACAATATTCATTGATTTTTGCCATTGAAAAACGTCCAGAAATGTTTGAAGCTACTGACTGAATGAAAGGAGCTGGCATCTCACTCTCTTTGAATCTTCTTTATCATGCTAGGATTAGCAGGAAAAAGCAAAAAATTTCAGAATTGCACCTTGCAATGTGGAGATATTGCTGTTTGTGCATTTACAATATTCATTGATTTTTGCCATTGAAAAACATGTTTTTCATATACAAGAAATGTTTGAAGCTACTGACTGAATGAAAGGAGCTGGCATCTCACTCTCTTTGAATCTTCTTTATCATGCTAGGATTAGCAGGAAAAAGCAAAAAATTTCAGAATTGCACCTTGCAATGTGGAGATATTACTGTTTGTGCATTTACAATATTCATTGATTTTTGCCATTGAAAAACGTCCAGAAATGTTTGAAGCTACTGACTGAATGAAAGGAGCTGGCATCTCACTCTCTTTGAATCTTCTTTATCATGCTAGGATTAGCACAAAAAAGCAAAAAATTTCAGAATTGCACCTTGCAATGTGGAGATATTACTGTTTGTGCATTTACAATATTCATTGATTTTTGCCATTGAAAAACATGTTTTTCATATACCAGAAATGTTTGAAGCTACTGACGGAATGAAAGGAGCTGGCATCTCACTCTCTTTGAATCTTCTTTATCATGCTAGGATTAGCAGGAAAAAGCAAAAAATTTCAGAATTGCACCTTGCAATGTGGAGATATTACTGTTTGTGCATTTACAATATTCATTGATTTTTGCCATTGAAAAACATGTTTTTCATATACCAGAAATGTTTGAAGCTACTGACGGAATGAACGGAGCTGGCATCTCACTGTCTTTGAATCTTCTTTATCATGCTAGGATTAACAGGAAAAAGCAAAAAATTTCAGAATTGCACCTTGCAATGTGGAGATATTACTGTTTGTGCATTTACAATATTCATTGATTTTGCCATTGAAAAACGTCCAGAAATGTTTGAAGCTACTGACTGAATGAAAGGAGCTGGCATCTCACTCTCTTTAAATCTTCTTTATCATGCTAGGATTAGCAGGAAAAAGCAAAAAAATTTCAGAATTGCACCTTGCAATGTGGAGATATTACTGTTTGTGCATTTACAATATTCATTGATTTTTGCCATTGAAAAACATGTTTTTCATATACCAGAAATGTTTGAAGCTACTGACTGAATGAAAGGAGCTGGCATCTCACTCTCTTTGAATCTTCTTTATCATGCTAGGATAAGCAGGAAAAAGCAAAAAATTTCAGAATTGCACCTTGCAATGTGGAGATATTACTGTTTGTGCATTTACAATATTCATTGATTTTTGCCATTGAAAAACATGTTTTTCATATACCAGAAATGTTTGAAGCTACTGACTTGAATGAAAGGAGCTGGCATCTCACTCTCTTTGAATCTTCTTTATCATGCTAGGATTAACAGGAAAAAGCAAAAAATTTCAGAATTGCACCTTGCAATGTGGAGATATTACTGTTTGTGCATTTACAATATTCATTGATTTTTGCCATTGAAAAACGTCCAGAAATGTTTGAAGCTACTGACTGAATGAAAGGAGCTGGTATCTCACTCTCTTTGAATCTTCTTTATCATGCTAGGATTAGCAGGAAAAAGCAAAAAATTTCAGAATTGCACCTTGCAATGTGGAGATATTACTGTTTGTGCATTTACAATATTCATTGATTTTTGCCATTGAAAAACATGTTTTTCATATACAAGAAATGTTTGAAGCTACTGACTGAATGAAAGGAGCTGGCATCTCACTCTCTTTGAATCTTCTTTATCATGCTAGGATTAGCAGGAAAAAGCAAAAAATTTCAGAATTGCACCTTGCAATGTGGAGATATTACTGTTTGTGCATTTACAATATTCATTGATTTTTGCCATTGAAAAACGTCCAGAAATGTTTGAAGCTACTGACTGAATGAAATTAGCTGGCATCTCACTCTCTTTGAATCTTCTTTATCATGCTAGGATTAGCAGGAAAAAGCAAAAAATTTCAGAATTGCACCTTGCAATGTGGAGATATTACTGTTTGTGCATTTACAATATTCATTGATTTTGCCATTGAAAAACGTCCAGAAATGTTTGAAGCTACTGACTGAATGAAAGGAGCTGGCATCTCACTCTCTTTGAATCTTCTTTATCATGCTAGGATTAGCAGGAAAAAGCAAAAAATTTCAGAATTGCACCTTGCAATGTGGAGATATTACTGTTTGTGCATTTACAATATTCATTGATTTTTGCCATTGAAAAACATGTTTTTCATATACCAGAAATGTTTGAAGCTACTGACGGAATGAAAGGAGCTGGCATCTCACTCTCTTTGAATCTTCTTTATCATGCTAGGATTAGCAGGAAAAAGCAAAAAATTTCAGAATTGCACCTTGCAATGTGGAGATATTACTGTTTGTGCATTTACAATATTCATTGATTTTTGCCATTGAAAAACATGTTTTTCATATACCAGAAATGTTTGAAGCTACTGACTGAATGAAAGGAGCTGGCATCTCACTGTCTTTGAATCTTCTTTATCATGCTAGGATTAACAGGAAAAAGCAAAAAATTTCAGAATTGCACCTTGCAATGTGGAGATATTACTGTTTGTGCATTTACAATATTCATTGATTTTGCCATTGAAAAACGTCCAGAAATGTTTGAAGCTACTGACTGAATGAAAGGAGCTGGCATCTCACTCTCTTTGAATCTTCTTTATCATGCTAGGATAAGCAGGAAAAAGCAAAAAATTTCAGAATTGCACCTTGCAATGTGGAGATATTACTGTTTGTGCATTTACAATATTCATTGATTTTTGCCATTGAAAAACATGTTTTTCATATACCAGAAATGTTTGAAGCTACTGACGGAATGAAAGGAGCTGGCATCTCACTCTCTTTGAATCTTCTTTATCATGCTAGGATTAGCAGGAAAAAGCAAAAAATTTCAGAATTGCACCTTGCAATGTGGAGATATTACTGTTTGTGCATTTACAATATTCATTGATTTTTGCCATTGAAAAACATGTTTTTCATATACCAGAAATGTTTGAAGCTACTGACTGAATGAAAGGAGCTGGCATCTCACTGTCTTTGAATCTTCTTTATCATGCTAGGATTAACAGGAAAAAGCAAAAAATTTCAGAATTGCACCTTGCAATGTGGAGATATTACTGTTTGTGCATTTACAATATTCATTGATTTTGCCATTGAAAAACGTCCAGAAATGTTTGAAGCTACTGACTGAATGAAAGGAGCTGGTATCTCACTCTCTTTGAATCTTCTTTATCATGCTAGGATAAGCAGGAAAAAGCAAAAAATTTCAGAATTGCACCTTGCAATGTGGAGATATTACTGTTTGTGCATTTACAATATTCATTGATTTTTGCCATTGAAAAACATGTTTTTCATATACCAGAAATGTTTGAAGCTACTGACTTGAATGAAAGGAGCTGGCATCTCACTCTCTTTGAATCTTCTTTATCATGCTAGGATTAACAGGAAAAAGCAAAAAATTTCAGAATTGCACCTTGCAATGTGGAGATATTACTGTTTGTGCATTTACAATATTCATTGATTTTTGCCATTGAAAAACGTCCAGAAATGTTTGAAGCTACTGACTGAATGAAAGGAGCTGGTATCTCACTCTCTTTGAATCTTCTTTATCATGCTAGGATTAGCAGGAAAAAGCAAAAAATTTCAGAATTGCACCTTGCAATGTGGAGATATTACTGTTTGTGCATTTACAATATTCATTGATTTTGCCATTGAAAAACGTCCAGAAATGTTTGAAGCTACTGACTGAATGAAAGGAGCTGGCATCTCACTCTCTTTGAATCTTCTTTATCATGCTAGGATTAGCAGGAAAAAGCAAAAAATTTCAGAATTGCACCTTGCAATGTGGAGATATTACTGTTTGTGCATTTACAATATTCATTGATTTTTGCCATTGAAAAACATGTTTTTCATATACCAGAAATGTTTGAAGCTACTGACGGAATGAAAGGAGCTGGCATCTCACTCTCTTTGAATCTTCTTTATCATGCTAGGATTAGCAGGAAAAAGCAAAAAATTTCAGAATTGCACCTTGCAATGTGGAGATATTACTGTTTGTGCATTTACAATATTCATTGATTTTTGCCATTGAAAAACATGTTTTTCATATACCAGAAATGTTTGAAGCTACTGACTGAATGAAAGGAGCTGGCATCTCACTGTCTTTGAATCTTCTTTATCATGCTAGGATTAACAGGAAAAAGCAAAAAATTTCAGAATTGCACCTTGCAATGTGGAGATATTACTGTTTGTGCATTTACAATATTCATTGATTTTGCCATTGAAAAACGTCCAGAAATGTTTGAAGCTACTGACTGAATGAAAGGAGCTGGCATCTCACTCTCTTTGAATCTTCTTTATCATGCTAGGATAAGCAGGAAAAAGCAAAAAATTTCAGAATTGCACCTTGCAATGTGGAGATATTACTGTTTGTGCATTTACAATATTCATTGATTTTTGCCATTGAAAAACATGTTTTTCATATACCAGAAATGTTTGAAGCTACTGACGGAATGAAAGGAGCTGGCATCTCACTCTCTTTGAATCTTCTTTATCATGCTAGGATTAGCAGGAAAAAGCAAAAAATTTCAGAATTGCACCTTGCAATGTGGAGATATTACTGTTTGTGCATTTACAATATTCATTGATTTTTGCCATTGAAAAACATGTTTTTCATATACCAGAAATGTTTGAAGCTACTGACTGAATGAAAGGAGCTGGCATCTCACTGTCTTTGAATCTTCTTTATCATGCTAGGATTAACAGGAAAAAGCAAAAAATTTCAGAATTGCACCTTGCAATGTGGAGATATTACTGTTTGTGCATTTACAATATTCATTGATTTTGCCATTGAAAAACGTCCAGAAATGTTTGAAGCTACTGACTGAATGAAAGGAGCTGGCATCTCACTCTCTTTGAATCTTCTTTATCATGCTAGGATTAGCAGGAAAAAGCAAAAAAATTTCAGAATTGCACCTTGCAATGTGGAGATATTACTGTTTGTGCATTTACAATATTCATTGATTTTTGCCATTGAAAAACATGTTTTTCATATACCAGAAATGTTTGAAGCTACTGACTGAATGAAAGGAGCTGGCATCTCACTCTCTTTGAATCTTCTTTATCATGCTAGGATAAGCAGGAAAAAGCAAAAAATTTCAGAATTGCACCTTGCAATGTGGAGATATTACTGTTTGTGCATTTACAATATTCATTGATTTTTGCCATTGAAAAACATGTTTTTCATATACCAGAAATGTTTGAAGCTACTGACTTGAATGAAAGGAGCTGGCATCTCACTCTCTTTGAATCTTCTTTATCATGCTAGGATTAACAGGAAAAAGCAAAAAATTTCAGAATTGCACCTTGGAATGTGGAGATATTACTGTTTGTGCATTTACAATATTCATTGATTTTTGCCATTGAAAAACATCCAGAAATGTTTGAAGCTACTGACTGAATGAAAGGAGCTGGTATCTCACTCTCTTTGAATCTTCTTTATCATGCTAGGATTAGCAGGAAAAAGCAAAAAATTTCAGAATTGCACCTTGCAATGTGGAGATATTACTGTTTATGCATTTACAATATTCATTGATTTTTGCCATTGAAAAACATGTTTTTCATATACAAGAAATGTTTGAAGCTACTGACTGAATGAAAGGAGCTGGCATCTCACTCTCTTTGAATCTTCTTTATCATGCTAGGATTAGCAGGAAAAAGCAAAAAATTTCAGAATTGCAACTTGCAATGTGGAGATATTACTGTTTGTGCATTTACAATATTCATTGATTTTTGCCATTGAAAAACGTCCAGAAATGTTTGAAGCTACTGACTGAATGAAATTAGCTGGCATCTCACTCTCTTTGAATCTTCTTTATCATGCTAGGATTAGCAGGAAAAAGCAAAAAATTTCAGAATTGCACCTTGCAATGTGGAGATATTACTGTTTGTGCATTTACAATATTCATTGATTTTTGCCATTGAAAAACATGTTTTTCATATACCAGAAATGTTTGAAGCTACTGACTGAATGAAAGGAGCTGGTATCTCACTCTCTTTGAATCTTCTTTATCATGCTAGGATTAACAGGAAAAAGCAAAAAATTTCAGAATTGCACCTTGCAATGTGGAGATATTACTGTTTGTGCATTTACAATATTCATTGATTTTTGCCATTGAAAAACGTCCAGAAATGTTTGAAGCTACTGACTGAATGAAAGGAGCTGGCATCTCACTCTCTTTGAATCTTCTTTATCATGCTAGGATTAACAGGAAAAAGCTAAAAATTTCAGAATTGCACCTTGCAATGTGGAGATATTACTGTTTGTGCATTTACAATATTCATTGATTTTTGCCATTGAAAAACATGTTTTTCATATACCAGAAATGTTTGAAGCTACTGACTGAATGAAAGGAGCTGGCATCTCACTCTCTTTGAATCTTCTTTATCATGCTAGGATTAGCAGGAAAAAGCAAAAAATTTCAGAATTGCACCTTGCAATGTGGAGATATTACTGTTTGTGCATTTACAATATTCATTGATTTTTGCCATTGAAAAACATGTTTTTCATATACCAGAAATGTTTGAAGCTACTGACTGAATGAAAGGAGCTGGCATCTCACTCTCTTTGAATCTTCTTTATCATGCTAGGATTAGCAGGAAAAAGCAAAAAATTTCAGAATTGCACCTTGCAATGTGGAGATATTACTGTTTGTGCATTTACAATATTCATTGATTTTTGCCATTGAAAAACATGTTTTTCATATACCAGAAATGTTTGAAGCTACTGACTGAATGAAAGGAGCTGGCATCTCACTCTCTTTGAATCTTCTTTATCATGCTAGGATTAGCAGGAAAAAGCAAAAAATTTCAGAATTGCACCTTGCAATGTGGAGATATTACTGTTTGTGCATTTACAATATTCATTGATTTTTGCCATTGAAAAACATGTTTTTCATATACCAGAAATGTTTGAAGCTACTGACTGAATGAAAGGAGCTGGCATCTCACTCTCTTTGAATCTTCTTTATCATGCTAGGATTAACAGGAAAAAACAAAAAATTTCAGAATTGCACCTTGCAATGTGGAGATATTACTGTTTGTGCATTTACAATATTCATTGATTTTTGCCATTGAAAAACATGTTTTTCATATACCAGAAATGTTTGAAGCTACTGACTGAATGAAAGGAGCTGGCATCTCACTCTCTTTGAATCTTCTTTATCATGCTAGGATTAACAGGAAAAAGCAAAAAATTTCAGAATTGCACCTTGCAATGTGGAGATATTACTGTTTGTGCATTTACAATATTCATTGATTTTTGCCATTGAAAAACGTCCAGAAATGTTTGAAGCTACTGACTGAATGAAAGGAGCTGGCATCTCACTCTCTTTGAATCTTCTTTATCATGCTAGGATTAGCAGGAAAAAGCAAAAAATTTCAGAATTGCACCTTGCAATGTGGAGATATTACTGTTTGTGCATTTACAATATTCATTGATTTTTGCCATTGAAAAACGTCCAGAAATGTTTGAAGCTACTGACTGAATGAAAGGAACTGGCATCTCACTCTCTTTGAAACTTCTTTATCATGCTAGGATTAGCAGGAAAAAGCAAAAAATTTCAGAATTGCACCTTGCAATGTGGAGATATTACTGTTTGTGCATTTACAATATTCATTGATTTTTGCCATTGAAAAACATGTTTTTCATATACCAGAAATGTTTGAAGCTACTGACTGAATGAAAGGAGCTGGCATCTCACTCTCTTTGAATCTTCTTTATCATGCTAGGATTAGCAGGAAAAAGCAAAAAATTTCAGAATTGCACCTTGCAATGTGGAGATATTACTGTTTGTGCATTTACAATATTCATTGATTTTTGCCATTGAAAAACATGTTTTTCATATACCAGAAATGTTTGAAGCTACTGACTGAATGAAAGGAGCTGGCATCTCACTCTCTTTAAATCTTCTTTATCATGCTAGGATTAACAGGAAAAGCAAAAAATTTCAGAATTGCACCTTGCAATGTGGAGATATTACTGTTTGTGCATTTACAATATTCATTGATTTTTGCCATTGAAAAACGTCCAGAAATGTTTGAAGCTACTGACTGAATGAAAGGAGCTGGCATCTCACTCTCTTTGAATCTTCTTTATCATGCTAGGATTAGCAGGAAAAAGCAAAAAATTTCAGAATTGCACCTTGCAATGCGGAGAAATTACTGTTTGTGCATTTACAATATTCATTGATTTTTGCCATTGAAAAACATCAATCATTTCTGGTATATGAATAACATGATATTTTTCAATGGCAAAAATCAATGAATTTTGTAAATGCACAAACAGTAATTTCTCCGCATTGCAAGGCGCAATTCTGAAATTTTTTGCTTTTTCCTGCTCCTCTTAGCATGATAAAGAAGATTCAAAGAGAGTGAGATGCCAGCTCCTTTCATTCAGTCAGTAGCTTCAATCATTTCTGGACATTTTTCAATGGCAAAAATCAATGAATATTGTAAATGCACAAACAGTAATTTCTCCGCATTGCAAGGTGCAATTCTGAAATTTTTTGCTTTTTCCTGCTCCTCTTAGCATGATAAAGAAGATTCAAAGAGAGTGAGATGCCAGCTCCTTTCATTCAGTCAGTAGCTTCAATCATTTCTGGACGTTTTTCAATGGCAAAAATCAATGAATATTGTAAATGCACAAACAGTAATTTCTCCGCATTGCAAGGTGCAATTCTGAAATTTTTTGCTTTTTCCTGCTCCTCTTAGCATGATAAAGAAGATTCAAAGAGAGTGAGATGCCAGCTCCTTTCATTCAGTCAGTACCTTCAATCATTTCTGGACGTTTTTCAATGGCAAAAATCAATGAATATTGTAAATGCACAAACAGTAATTTCTCCGCATTGCAAGGTGCAATTCTGAAATTTTTTGCTTTTTCCTGCTCCTCTTAGCATGATAAAGAAGATTCAAAGAGAGTGAGATGCCAGCTCCTTTCATTCAGTCAGTAGCTTCAATCATTTCTGGACGCTTTTCAATGGCAAAATTCAATGAATATTGTAAATGCACAAACTGTAATTTCTCCGCATTGCAAGGTGCAATTCTGAAATTTTTTGCTTTTTCCTGCTCCTCTTAGCATGATAAAGAAGATTCAAAGAGAGTGAGATGCCAGCTCCTTTCATTCAGTCAGTAGCTTCAATCATTTCTGGTATATGAATAACATGATGTTTTTCAATAGCAAAAATCAATGAATATTGTAAATGCACAAACAGTAATTTCTCCGCATTGCAAGGTGCAATTCTGAAATTTTTTGCTTTTTCCTGCTCCTCTTAGCATGATAAAGAAGATTCAAAGAGAGTGAGATGCCAGCTCCTTTCATTCAGTCAGTAGCTTCAATCATTTCTGGACGTTTTTCAATGGCAAAAATCAATGAATATTGTAAATGCACAAACAGTAATTTCTCCGCATTGCAAGGTGCAATTCTGAAATTTTTTGCTTTTTCCTGCTCCTCTTAGCATGATAAAGAAGATTCAAAGAGAGTGAGATGCCAGCTCCTTTCATTCAGTCAGTAGCTTCAATCATTTCTGGACGTTTTTCAATGGCAAAAATCAATGAATATTGTAAATGCACAAACTATAATTTCTCCGCATTGCAAGGTGCAATTCTGAAATTTTTTGCTTTTTCCTGCTCCTCTTAGCATGATAAAGAAGATTCAAAGAGAGTGAGATGCCAGCTCCTTTCATTCAGTCAGTAGCTTCAATCATTTCTGGTATATGAATAACATGATGTTTTTCAATAGCAAAAATCAATGAATATTGTAAATGCACAAACAGTAATTTCTCCGCATTGCAAGGTGCAATTCTGAAATTTTTTGCTTTTTCCTTCTCCTCTTAGCATGATAAAGAAGATTCAAAGAGAGTGAGATGCCAGCTCCTTTCATTCAGTCAGTAGCTTCAATCATTTCTGGACGTTTTTCAATGGCAAAAATCAATGAATATTGTAAATGCACAAACAGTAATTTCTCCGCATTGCAAGGTGCAATTCTGAAATTTTTTGCTTTTTCCTGCTCCTCTTAGCATGATAAACAAGATTCAAAGAGAGTGAGATGCCAGCTCCTTTCATTCAGTCAGTAGCTTCAATCATTTCTGGACGTTTTTCAATGGCAAAAATCATTGAATATTGTAAATGCACAAACAGTAATTTCTCCGCATTGCAAGGTGCAATTCTGAAATTTTTTGCTTTTTCCTGCTCCTCTTAGCATGATAAAGAAGATTCAAAGAGAGTGAGATGCCAGCTCCTTTCATTCAGTCAGTAGCTTCAAACATTTCTGGTATATGACTAACATGATGTTTTTCAATGGCAAAAATCAATGAATATTGTAAATGCACAAACAGTAATTTCTCCGCATTGCAAGGTGCAATTCTGAAATTTTTTGCTTTTTCCTGCTCCTCTTAGCATGATAAAGAAGATTCAAAGAGAGTGAGATGCCAGCTCCTTTCGTTCAGTCAGTAGCTTCAATCATTTCTGGACGTTTTTCAATGGCAAAAATCATTGAATATTATAAATGCACAAACAGTAATTTCTCCGCATTGCAAGGTGCAATTCTGAAATTTTTTACTTTTTCCTGCTCCTCTTAGCATGATAAACAAGATTCAAAGAGAGTGAGATGCCAGCTCCTTTCATTCAGTCAGTAGCTTCAATCATTTCTGGTATATGAATAACATGATGTTTTTCAATGGCAAAAATCAATGAATATTGTAAATGCACAAACAGTAATTTCTCCGCATTGCAAGGTGCAATTCTGAAATTTTTTGCTTTTTCCTGCTCCTCTTAGCATGATAAAGAAGATTCAAAGAGAGTGAGATGCCAGCTCCTTTCATTCAGTCAGTAGCTTCAATCATTTCTGGACGTTTTTCAATGGCAAAAATCAATGAATATTGTAAATGCACAAACAGTAATTTCTCCGCATTGCAAGGTGCAATTCTGAAATTTTTTGCTTTTTCCTGCTCCTCTTAGCATGATAAAGAAGATTCAAAGAGAGTGAGATGCCAGCTCCTTTCATTCAGTCAGTAGCTTCAATCATTTCTGGACGTTTTTCAATGGCAAAAATCATTGAATATTGTAAATGCACAAACAGTAATTTCTCCGCATTGCAAGGTGCAATTCTGAAATTTTTTACTTTTTCCTGCTCCTCTTAGCATGATAAAGAAGATTCAAAGAGAGTGAGATGCCAGCTCCTTTCATTCAGTCAGTAGCTTCAATCATTTCTGGTATATGAATAACATGATGTTTTTCAATCGCAAAAATCAATGAATATTGTAAATGCACAAACAGTAATTTCTCCGCATTGCAAGGTGCAATTCTGAAATGTTTTCCTTTTTCCTGCTCCTCTTAGCATGATAAAGAAGATTCAAAGAGAGTGAGATGCCAGCTCCTTTCATTCAGTCAGTAGCTTCAATCATTTCTGGACGTTTTTCAATGGCAAAAATCAATGAATATTGTAAATGCACAAACAGTAATTTCTCCGCATTGCAAGGTGCAATTCTGAAATTTTTTGCTTTTTCCTGCTCCTCTTAGCATGACAAAGAAGATTCAAAGAGAGTGAGATGCCAGATCCTTTCCTTCAGTCAGTAGCTTCAATCATTTCTGGTATATGAATAACATGATGTTTTTCAATCGCAAAAATCAATGAATTTTGTAAATGCACAAACAGTAATTTCTCCGCATTGCAAGGCGCAATTCTGAAATTTTTTGCTTTTTCCTGCTCCTCTTAGCATGATAAAGAAGATTCAAAGAGAGTGAGATGCCAGCTCCTTTCATTCAGTCAGTAGCTTCAATCATTTCTGGACATTTTTCAATGGCAAAAATCAATGAATATTGTAAATGCACAAACAGTAATTTCTCCGCATTGCAAGGTGCAATTCTGAAATTTTTTGCTTTTTCCTGCTCCTCTTAGCATGATAAAGAAGATTCAAAGAGAGTGAGATGCCAGCTCCTTTCATTCAGTCAGTAGCTTCAATCATTTCTGGACGTTTTTCAATGGCAAAAATCAATGAATATTGTAAATGCACAAACAGTAATTTCTCCGCATTGCAAGGTGCAATTCTGAAATTTTTTGCTTTTTCCTGCTCCTCTTAGCATGATAAAGAAGATTCAAAGAGAGTGAGATGCCAGCTACTTTCATTCAGTCAGTAGCTTCAATCATTTCTGGTATATGAATAACATGATGTTTTTCAATGGCAAAAATCAATGAATATTGTAAATGCACAAACAGTAATTTCTCCGCATTGCAAGGTGCAATTCTGAAATTTTTTGCTTTTTCCTGCTCCTCTTAGCATGATAAAAAAGATTCAAAGAGAGTGAGATGCCAGCTCCTTTCATTCAGTCAGTAGCTTCAATCATTTCTGGACGTTTTTCAATGGCAAAAATCAATGAATATTGTAAATGCACAAACAGTAATTTCTCCGCATTGCAAGGTGCAATTCTGAAATTTTTTGCTTTTTCCTGCTCCTCTTAGCATGACAAAGAAGATTCAAAGAGAGTGAGATGCCAGATCCTTTCCTTCAGTCAGTAGCTTCAATCATTTCTGGTATATGAATAACATGATGTTTTTCAATGGCAAAAATCAATGAATTTTGTAAATGCACAAACAGTAATTTCTCCGCATTGCAAGGCGCAATTCTGAAATTTTTTGCTTTTTCCTGCTCCTCTTAGCATGATAAAGAAGATTCAAAGAGAGTGAGATGCCAGCTCCTTTCATTCAGTCAGTAGCTTCAATCATTTCTGGACATTTTTCAATGGCAAAAATCAATGAATATTGTAAATGCACAAACAGTAATTTCTCCGCATTGCAAGGTGCAATTCTGAAATTTTTTGCTTTTTCCTGCTCCTCTTAGCATGATAAAGAAGATTCAAAGAGAGTGAGATGCCAGCTCCTTTCATTCAGTCAGTAGCTTCAATCATTTCTGGACGTTTTTCAATGGCAAAAATCAATGAATATTGTAAATGCACAAACAGTAATTTCTCCGCATTGCAAGGTGCAATTCTGAAATTTTTTGCTTTTTCCTGCTCCTCTTAGCATGATAAAGAAGATTCAAAGAGAGTGAGATGCCAGCTCCTTTCATTCAGTCAGTAGCTTCAATCATTTCTGGACGTTTTTCAATGGCAAAAATCATTGAATATTGTAAATGCACAAACAGTAATTTCTCCGCATTGCAAGGTGCAATTCTGAAATTTTTTACTTTTTCCTGCTCCTCTTAGCATGATAAAGAAGATTCAAAGAGAGTGAGATGCCAGCTCCTTTCATTCAGTCAGTAGCTTCAATCATTTCTGGTATATGAATAACATGATGTTTTTCAATCGCAAAAATCAATGAATATTGTAAATGCACAAACAGTAATTTCTCCGCATTGCAAGGTGCAATTCTGAAATGTTTTGCTTTTTCCTGCTCCTCTTAGCATGACAAAGAAGATTTAAAGAGAGTGAGATGCCAGATCCTTTCCTTCAGTCAGTAGCTTCAATCATTTCTGGTATATGAATAACATGATGTTTTTCAATGGCAAAAATCAATGAATTTTGTAAATGCACAAACAGTAATTTCTCCGCATTGCAAGGCGCAATTCTGAAATTTTTTGCTTTTTCCTGCTCCTCTTAGCATGATAAAGAAGATTCAAAGAGAGTGAGATGCCAGCTCCTTTCATTCAGTCAGTAGCTTCAATCATTTCTGGACATTTTTCAATGGCAAAAATCAATGAATATTGTAAATGCACAAACAGTAATTTCTCCGCATTGCAAGGTGCAATTCTGAAATTTTTTGCTTTTTCCTGCTCCTCTTAGCATGATAAAGAAGATTCAAAGAGAGTGAGATGCCAGCTCCTTTCATTCAGTCAGTAGCTTCAATCATTTCTGGACGTTTTTCAATGGCAAAAATCAATGAATATTGTAAATGCACAAACAGTAATTTCTCCGCATTGCAAGGTGCAATTCTGAAATTTTTTGCTTTTTCCTGCTCCTCTTAGCATGATAAAGAAGATTCAAAGAGAGTGAGATGCCAGCTCCTTTCATTCAGTCAGTAGCTTCAATCATTTCTGGACGTTTTTCAATGGCAAAAATCAATGAATATTGTAAATGCACAAACTGCAATTTCTCCGCATTGCAAGGTGCAATTCTGAAATTTTTTGCTTTTTCCTGCTCCTCTTAGCATGATAAAGAAGATTCAAAGAGAGTGAGATGCCAGCTCCTTTCATTCAGTCAGTAGCTTCAATCATTTCTGGTATATGAATAACATGATGTTTTTCAATAGCAAAAATCAATGAATATTGTAAATGCACAAACAGTAATTTCTCCGCATTGCAAGGTGCAATTCTGAAATTTTTTGCTTTTTCCTGCTCCTCTTAGCATGATAAAGAAGATTCAAAGAGAGTGAGATGCCAGCTCCTTTCATTCAGTCAGTAGCTTCAATCATTTCTGGACGTTTTTCAATGGCAAAAATCAATGAATATTGTAAATGCACAAAGAGTAATTTCTCCGCATTGCAAGGTGCAATTCTGAAATTTTTTGCTTTTTCCTGCTCCTCTTAGCATGATAAAGAAGATTCAAAGAGAGTGAGATGCCAGCTCCTTTCATTCAGTCAGTAGCTTCAATCATTTCTGGACGTTTTTCAATGGCAAAAATCAATGAATATTGTAAATGCACAAACAGTAATTTCTCCGCATTGCAAGGTGCAATTCTGAAATTTTTTGCTTTTTCCTGCTCCTCTTAGCATGATAAACAAGATTCAAAGAGAGTTAGATGCCAGCTCCTTTCATTCAGTCAGTAGCTTCAATCATTTCTGGACGTTTTTCAATGGCAAAAATCATTGAATATTGTAAATGCACAAACAGTAATTTCTCCGCATTGCAAGGTGCAATTCTGAAATTTTTTACTTTTTCCTGCTCCTCTTAGCATGATAAAGAAGATTCAAAGAGAATGAGATGCCAGCTCCTTTCATTCAGTCAGTAGCTTCAATCATTTCTGGTATATGAATAACATGATGTTTTTCAATCGCAAAAATCAATGAATATTGTAAATGCACAAACAGTAATTTCTCCGCATTGCAAGGAGCAATTCTGAAATTTTTTGCTTTTTCCTGCTCCTCTTAGCATGATAAAGAAGATTCAAAGAGAGTGAGATGCCAGCTCCTTTCATTCAGTCAGTAGCTTCAATCATTTCTGGTATATGAATAACATGATGTTTTTCAATAGCAAAAATCAATGAATATTGTAAATGCACAAACAGTAATTTCTCCGCATTGCAAGGTGCAATTCTGAAATTTTTTGCTTTTTCCTGCTCCTCTTAGCATGATAAAGAAGATTCAAAGAGAGTGAGATGCCAGCTCCTTTCATTCAGTCAGTAGCTTCAATCATTTCTGGACGTTTTTCAATGGCAAAAATCAATGAATATTGTAAATGCACAAACAGTAATTTCTCCGCATTGCAAGGTGCAATTCTGAAATTTTTTGCTTTTTCCTGCTCCTCTTAGCATGATAAAGAAGATTCAAAGAGAGTGAGATGCCAGCTCCTTTCATTCAGTCAGTAGCTTCAATCATTTCTGGACGTTTTTCAATGGCAAAAATCAATGAATATTGTAAATGCACAAACAGTAATTTCTCCGCATTGCAAGGTGCAATTCTGAAATTTTTTGCTTTTTCCTGCTCCTCTTAGCATGATAAACAAGATTCAAAGAGAGTGAGATGCCAGCTCCTTTCATTCAGTCAGTAGCTTCAATCATTTCTGGACGTTTTTCAATGGCAAAAATCATTGAATATTGTAAATGCACAAACAGTAATTTCTCCGCATTGCAAGGTGCAATTCTGAAATTTTTTACTTTTTCCTGCTCCTCTTAGCATGATAAAGAAGATTCAAAGAGAATGAGATGCCAGCTCCTTTCATTCAGTCAGTAGCTTCAATCATTTCTGGTATATGAATAACATGATGTTTTTCAATCGCAAAAATCAATGAATATTGTAAATGCACAAACAGTAATTTCTCCGCATTGCAAGGAGCAATTCTGAAATTTTTTGCTTTTTCCTGCTCCTCTTAGCATGATAAAGAAGATTCAAAGAGAGTGAGATGCCAGCTCCTTTCATTCAGTCAGTAGCTTCAATCATTTCTGGACGTTTTTCAATGGCAAAAATCAATGAATATTGTAAATGCACAAACAGTAATTTCTCCGCATTGCAAGGTGCAATTCTGAAATTTTTTGCTTTTTCCTGCTCCTCTTAGCATGATAAAGAAGATTCATAGAGAGTGAGATGCCAGCTCCTTTCCTTCAGTCAGTAGCTTCAATCATTTCTGGTATATGAATAACATGATGTTTTTCAATGGCAAAAATCAATGAATTTTGTAAATGCACAAACAGTAATTTCTCCGCATTGCAAGGCGCAATTCTGAAATTTTTTGCTTTTTCCTGCTCCTCTTAGCATGATAAAGAAGATTCAAAGAGAGTGAGATGCCAGCTCCTTTCATTCAGTCAGTAGCTTCAATCATTTCTGGACATTTTTCAATGGCAAAAATCAATGAATATTGTAAATGCACAAACAGTAATTTCTCCGCATTGCAAGGTGCAATTCTGAAATTTTTTGCTTTTTCCTGCTCCTCTTAGCATGATAAAGAAGATTCAAAGAGAGTGAGATGCCAGCTCCTTTCATTCAGTCAGTAGCTTCAATCATTTCTGGACGTTTTTCAATGGCAAAAATCAATGAATATTGTAAATGCACAAACAGTAATTTCTCCGCATTGCAAGGTGCAATTCTGAAATTTTTTGCTTTTTCCTGCTCCTCTTAGCATGATAAAGAAGATTCAAAGAGAGTGAGGTGCCAGCTCCTTTCATTCAGTCAGGAGCTTCAAACATTTCTGGTATATGAATAACATGTTTTTCAATGGCAAAAATCAATGAATATTGTAAATGCACAAACAGTAATTTCTCCGCATTGCAAGGTGCAATTCTGAAATTTTTTGCTTTTTCCTGCTCCTCTTAGCATGATAAAGAAGATTCAAAGAGAGTGAGATGCCAGCTCCTTTCATTCAGTCAGTAGCTTCAATCATTTCTGGACGTTTTTCAATGGCAAAAATCAATGAATATTGTAAATGCACAAACTGTAATTTCTCCGCATTGCAAGGTGCAATTCTGAAATTTTTTGCTTTTTCCTGCTCCTCTTAGCATGATAAAGAAGATTCAAAGAGAGTGAGATGCCAGCTCCTTTCATTCAGTCAGTAGCTTCAATCATTTCTGGACGTTTTTCAATGGCAAAAATCAACGAATATTGTAAATGCACAAACAGTAATTTCTCCGCATTGCAAGGTGCAATTCTGAAATTTTTTGCTTTTTCCTGCTCCTCTTAGCATGATAAAGAAGATTCAAAGAGAGTGAGATGCCAGCTCCTTTCATTCAGTCAGTAGCTTCAATCATTTCTGGACGTTTTTCAATGGCAAAAATCAATGAATATTGTAAATGCACAAACTGTAATTTCTCCGCATTGCAAGGTGCAATTCTGAAATTTTTTGCTTTTTCCTGCTCCTCTTAGCATGATAAAGAAGATTCAAAGAGAGTGAGATGCCAGCTCCATTCATTGAGTCAGTAGCTTCAATCATTTCTGGACGTTTTTCAATGGCAAAAATCAATGAATATTGTAAATGCACAAACAGTAATTTCTCCGCATTGCAAGGTGCAATTCTGAAATTTTTTGCTTTTTCCTGCTCCTCTTAGAATGATAAAGAAGATTCAAAGAGAGTGAGATGCCAGCTCCTTTCATTCAGTCAGTACCTTCAATCATTTCTGGACGTTTTTCAATGGCAAAAATCAATGAATATTGTAAATGCACAAACAGTAATTTCTCCGCATTGCAAGGTGCAATTCTGAAATTTTTTGCTTTTTCCTGCTCCTCTTAGCATGATAAAGAAGATTCAAAGAGAGTGAGATGCCAGTTCCTTTCATTCAGTCAGTAGCTTCAAACATTTCTGGTATATGAATAACATGATGTTTTTCAATGGCAAAAATCAATGAATATTGTAAATGCACAAACAGTAATTTCTCCGCATTGCAAGGTGCAAGTCTGAAATTTTTTGCTTTTTCCTGCTCCTCTTAGCATGATAAAGAAGATTCAAAGAGAGTGAGATGCCAGCTCCTTTCATTCAGTCAGTAGCTTCAAACATTTCTGGTATATGAATAACATGATGTTTTTCAATGGCAAAAATCAATGAATATTGTAAATGCACAAACAGTAATTTCTCCGCATTGCAAGGTGCAAGTCTGAAATTTTTTGCTTTTTCCTGCTCCTCTTAGCATGATAAAGAAGATTCAAAGAGAGTGAGATGCCAGCTACTTTCATTCAGTCAGTAGCTTCAATCATTTCTGGACGTTTTTCAATGGTAAAAATCAATGAATATTGTAAATGCACAAACAGTAATTTCTCCACATTGCAAGGTGCAATTCTGAAATTTTTTGCTTTATCCTGCTCCTCTTAGCATGATAAAGAAGATTCAAAGAGATTGAGATGCCAGCTCCTTTCATTCAGTCAGTAGCTTCAAACATTTCTGGTATATGAATAACATGATGTTTTTCAATGGCAAAAATCAATGAATATTGTAAATGCACAAACAGTAATTTCTCCGCATTGCAAGGTGCAATTCTGAAATTTTTTGCTTTTTCCTGCTCCTCTTAGCATGATAAAGAAGATTCAAAGAGAGTGAGATGCCAGCTCCTTTCATTCAGTCAGTAGCTTCAAACATTTCTGGTATATGAATAACATGATGTTTTTCAATGGCAAAAATCAATGAATATTGTAAATGCACAAACAGTAATTTCTCCGCATTGCAAGGTGCAAGTCTGAAATTTTTTGCTTTTTCCTGCTCCTCTTAGCATGATAAAGAAGATTCAAAGAGAGTGAGATGCCAGCTCCTTTCATTCAGTCAGTACCTTCAATCATTTCTGGACGTTTTTCAATGGCAAAAATCAATGAATATTGTAAATGCACAAACAGTAATTTCTCCGCATTGCAAGGTGCAATTCTGAAATTTTTTGCTTTTTCCTGCTCCTCTTAGCATGATAAAGAAGATTCAAAGAGAGTGAGATGCCAGTTCCTTTCATTCAGTCAGTAGCTTCAAACATTTCTGGTATATGAATAACATGATGTTTTTCAATGGCAAAAATCAATGAATATTGTAAATGCACAAACAGTAATTTCTCCGCATTGCAAGGTGCAAGTCTGAAATTTTTTGCTTTTTCCTGCTCCTCTTAGCATGATAAAGAAGATTCAAAGAGAGTGAGATGCCAGCTCCTTTCATTCAGTCAGTAGCTTCAAACATTTCTGGTATATGAATAACATGATGTTTTTCAATGGCAAAAATCAATGAATATTGTAAATGCACAAACAGTAATTTCTCCGCATTGCAAGGTGCAAGTCTGAAATTTTTTGCTTTTTCCTGCTCCTCTTAGCATGATAAAGAAGATTCAAAGAGAGTGAGATGCCAGCTACTTTCATTCAGTCAGTAGCTTCAATCATTTCTGGACGTTTTTCAATGGTAAAAATCAATGAATATTGTAAATGCACAAACAGTAATTTCTCCACATTGCAAGGTGCAATTCTGAAATTTTTTGCTTTATCCTGCTCCTCTTAGCATGATAAAGAAGATTCAAAGAGATTGAGATGCCAGCTCCTTTCATTCAGTCAGTAGCTTCAAACATTTCTGGTATATGAATAACATGATGTTTTTCAATGGCAAAAATCAATGAATATTGTAAATGCACAAACAGTAATTTCTCCGCATTGCAAGGTGCAATTCTGAAATTTTTTGCTTTTTCCTGCTCCTCTTAGCATGATAAAGAAGATTCAAGGAGAGTGAGATGCCAGCTCCTTTCATTCAGTCAGTAGCTTCAAACATTTCTGGTATATGAATAACATGATGTTTTTCAATGGCAAAAATCAATGAATATTGTAAATGCACAAACAGTAATTTCTCCGCATTGCAAGGTGCAAGTCTGAAATTTTTTGCTTTTTCCTGCTCCTCTTAGCATGATAAAGAAGATTCAAAGAGAGTGAGATGCCAGCTACTTTCATTCAGTCAGTAGCTTCAATCATTTCTGGACGTTTTTCAATGGTAAAAATCAATGAATATTGTAAATGCACAAACAGTAATTTCTCCACATTGCAAGGTGCAATTCTGAAATTTTTTGCTTTTTCCTGCTACTCTTAGCATGATAAAGAAGATTCAAAGACAGTGAGATGCCAGCTCCTTTCATTCAGTCAGTAGCTTCAAACATTTCTGGTATATGAATAACATGATGTTTTTCAATGGCAAAAATCAATGAATATTGTAAATGCACAAACAGTAATTTCTCCGCATTGCAAGGTGCAATTCTGAAATTTTTTGCTTTTTCCTGCTCCTCTTAGCATGATAAAGAAGATTCAAAGAGAGTGAGATGCCAGCTCCTTTCATTCAGTCAGTAGCTTCAATCATTTCTGGATGTTTTTCAATGGCAAAAATCAATGAATATTGTAAATGCACAAACTGTAATTTCTCCGCATTGCAAGGTGCAATTCTGAAATTTTTTGCCTTTTCCTGCTCCTCTTAGCATGATAAAGAAGATTCAAAGAGAGTGAGATGCCAGCTCCTTTCATTCAGTCAGTAGCTTCAAACATTTCTTGTATATGAATAACATGATGTTTTTCAATGGCAAAAATCAATGAATATTGTAAATGCACAAACAGTAATTTCTCCGCATTGCAAGGTGCAATTCTGAAATTTTTTGCTTTTTCCTGCTCCTCTTAGCATGATAAAGAAGATTCAAAGAGAGTGAGATGCCAGCTCCTTTCATTCAGTCAGTAGCTTCAAACATTTCTGGTATATGAATAACATGATGTTTTTCAATGGCAAAAATCAATGAATATTGTAAATGCACAAACAGTAATTTCTCCGCATTGCAAGGTGCAAGTCTGAAATTTTTTGCTTTTTCCTGCTCCTCTTAGCATGATAAAGAAAATTCAAAGAGAGTGAGATGCCAGCTACTTTCATTCAGTCAGTAGCTTCAATCATTTCTGGACGTTTTTCAATGGTAAAAATCAATGAATATTGTAAATGCACAAACAGTAATTTCTCCACATTGCAAGGTGCAATTCTGAAATTTTTTGCTTTTTCCTGCTCCTCTTAGCATGATAAAGAAGATTCAAAGAGAGTGAGATGCCAGCTCCTTTCATTCAGTCAGTAGCTTCAAACATTTCTGGTATATAAATAACATGATGTTTTTCAATGGCAAAAATCAATGAATATTGTAAATGCACAAACTGTAATTTCTCCGCATTGCAAGGTGCAATTCTGAAATTTTTTGCTTTTTCCTGCTCCTCTTAGCATGATAAAGAAGATTCAAAGAGAGTGAGATGCCAGCTCCTTTCATTCAGTTAGTAGCTTCAATCATTTCTGGACGTTTTTCAATGGCAAAAATCAATGAATATTGTAAATGCACAAACAGTAATTTCTCCGCATTGCAAGGTGCAAGTCTGAAATTTTTTGCTTTTTCCTGCTCCTCTTAGCATGATAAAGAAGATTCAAAGAGAGTGAGATGCCAGCTACTTTCATTCAGTCAGTAGCTTCAATCATTTCTGGACGTTTTTCAATGGTAAAAATCAATGAATATTGTAAATGCACAAACAGTAATTTCTCCACATTGCAAGGTGCAATTCTGAAATTTTTTGCTTTTTCCTGCTCCTCTTAGCATGATAAAGAAGATTCAAAGAGAGTGAGATGCCAGCTCCTTTCATTCAGTCAGTAGCTTCAAACATTTCTGGTATATGAATAACATGATGTTTTTCAATGGCAAAAATCAATGAATATTGTAAATGCACAAACAGTAATTTCTCCGCATTGCAAGGTGCAATTCTGAAATTTTTTGCTTTTTCCTGCTCCTCTTAGCATGATAAAGAAGATTCAAAGAGAGTGAGATGCCAGCTCCTTTCATTCAGTCAGTAGCTTCAATCATTTCTGGATGTTTTTCAATGGCAAAAATCAATGAATATTGTAAATGCACAAACTGTAATTTCTCCGCATTGCAAGGTGCAATTCTGAAATTTTTTGCTTTTTCCTGCTCCTCTTAGCATGATAAAGAAGATTCAAAGAGAGTGAGATGCCAGCTCCTTTCATTCAGTCAGTAGCTTCAAACATTTCTTGTATATGAATAACATGATGTTTTTCAATGGCAAAAATCAATGAATATTGTAAATGCACAAACAGTAATTTCTCCGCATTGCAAGGTGCAATTCTGAAATTTTTTGCTTTTTCCTGCTCCTCTTAGCATGATAAAGAAGATTCAAAGAGAGTGAGATGCCAGCTCCTTTCATTCAGTCAGTAGCTTCAAACATTTCTGGTATATGAATAACATGATGTTTTTCAATGGCAAAAATCAATGAATATTGTAAATGCACAAACAGTAATTTCTCCGCATTGCAAGGTGCAAGTCTGAAATTTTTTGCTTTTTCCTGCTCCTCTTAGCATGATAAAGAAAATTCAAAGAGAGTGAGATGCCAGCTACTTTCATTCAGTCAGTAGCTTCAATCATTTCTGGACGTTTTTCAATGGTAAAAATCAATGAATATTGTAAATGCACAAACAGTAATTTCTCCACATTGCAAGGTGCAATTCTGAAATTTTTTGCTTTTTCCTGCTCCTCTTAGCATGATAAAGAAGATTCAAAGAGAGTGAGATGCCAGCTCCTTTCATTCAGTCAGTAGCTTCAAACATTTCTGGTATATAAATAACATGATGTTTTTCAATGGCAAAAATCAATGAATATTGTAAATGCACAAACAGTAATTTCTCCGCATTGCAAGGTGCAATTCTGAAATTTTTTGCTTTTTCCTGTTCCTCTTAGCATGATAAAGAAGATTCAAAGAGAGTGAGATGCCAGCTCCTTTCATTCAGTCAGTAGCTTCAATCATTTCTGGACGTTTCTCAATGGCAAAAATCAATGAATATTGTAAATGCACAAACTGTAATTTCTCCGCATTGCAAGGTGCAATTCTGAAATTTTTTGCTTTTTCCTGCTCCTCTTAGCATGATAAAGAAGATTCAAAGAGAGTGAGATGCCAGCTCCTTTCATTCAGTTAGTAGCTTCAATCATTTCTGGACGTTTTTCAATGGCAAAAATCAATGAATATTGTAAATGCACAAACAGTAAATTCTCCGCATTGCAAGGTGCAATTCTGAAATTTTTTGCTTTTTCCTGCTCCTCTTAGCATGATAAAGAAGATTCAAAGAGAGTGAGATGCCAGCTCCTTTCATTCAGTCAGTACCTTCAATCATTTCTGGACGTTTTTCAATGGCAAAAATCAATGAATATTGTAAATGCACAAACAGTAATTTCTCCGCATTGCAAGGTGCAATTCTGAAATTTTTTGCTTTTTCCCGCTCCTCTTAGCATGATAAAGAAGATTCAAAGAGAGTGAGGTGCCAGCTCCTTTCATTCAGTCAGTAGCTTCAAACATTTCTGGTATATGAATTACATGTTTTTCAATGGCAAAAATCAATGAATATTGTAAATGCACAAACAGTAATTTCTCCGCATTGCAAGGTGCAATTCTGAAATTTTTTGCTTTTTCCTGCTCCTCTTAGCATGATAAAGAAGATTCAAAGAGAGTGAGATGCCAGCTCCTTTCATTCAGTCAGTAGCTTCAATCATTTCTGGACGTTTTTCAATGGCAAAAATCAATGAATATTGTAAATGCACAAACAGTAATTTCTCCGCATTGCAAGGTGCAATTCTGAAATTTTTTGCTTTTTCCTGCTCCTCTTAGCATGATAAAGAAGATTCAAAGAGAGTGAGATGCCAGCTCCTTTCATTCAGTCAGTAGCTTCAATCATTTCTGGACGTTTTTCAATGGCAAAAATCAATGAATATTGTAAATGCACAAAAAGTAATTTCTCCGCATTGCAAGGTGCAATTCTGAAATTTTTTGCTTTTTCCTGCTCCTCTTAGCATGATAAAGAAGATTCAAAGAGAGTGAGATGCCAGCTCCTTTCATTCAGTCAGTAGCTTCAAACATTTCTGGTATATGAATAACATGATGTTTTTCAATGGCAAAAATCAATGAATATTGTAAATGCACAAACAGTAATTTCTCCGCATTGCAAGGTGCAAGTCTGAAATTTTTTGCTTTTTCCTGCTCCTCTTAGCATGATAAAAAAGATTCAAAGAGAGTGAGATGGCAGCTACTTTCATTCAGTCAGTAGCTTCAATCATTTCTGGACATTTTTCAATGGTAAAAATCAATGAATATTGTAAATGCACAAACAGTAATTTCTCCACATTGCAAGGTGCAATTCTGAAATTTTTTGCTTTTTCCTGCTCCTCTTAGCATGATAAAGAAGATTCAAAGAGAGTGAGATGCCAGCTCCTTTCATTCAGTCAGTAGCTTCAAACATTTCTGGTATATGAATAACATGATGTTTTTCAATGGCAAAAATCAATGAATATTGTAAATGCACAAACAGTAATTTCTCCGCATTGCAAGGTGCAATTCTGAAATTTCTTGCTTTTTCCTGCTCCTCTTAGCATGATAAAGAAGATTCAAAGAGAGTGAGATGCCAGCTCCTTTCATTCAGTCAGTAGCTTCAATCATTTCTGGTATATGAATAACATGATGTTTTTCAATGGCAAAAATCAATGAATATTGTAAATGCACAAACAGTAATTTCTCCGCATTGCAAGGTGCAATTCTGAAATTTTTTGCTTTTTCCCGCTCCTCTTAGCATGATAAAGAAGATTCAAAGAGAGTGAGGTGCCAGCTCCTTTCATTCAGTCAGTAGCTTCAAACATTTCTGGTATATGAATTACATGTTTTTCAATGGCAAAAATCAATGAATATTGTAAATGCACAAACAGTAATTTCTCCGCATTGCAAGGTGCAATTCTGAAATTTTTTGCTTTTTCCTGCTCCTCTTAGCATGATAAAGAAGATTCAAAGAGAGTGAGATGCCAGCTCCTTTCATTCAGTCAGTAGCTTCAATCATTTCTGGACGTTTTTCAATGGCAAAAATCAATGAATATTGTAAATGCACAAACAGTAATTTCTCCGCATTGCAAGGTGCAATTCTGAAATTTTTTGCTTTTTCCTGCTCCTCTTAGCATGATAAAGAAGATTCAAAGAGAGTGAGATGCCAGCTCCTTTCATTCAGTCAGTAGCTTCAATCATTTCTGGACGTTTTTCAATGGCAAAAATCAATGAATATTGTAAATGCACAAACAGTAATTTCTCCGCATTGCAAGGTGCAATTCTGAAATTTTTTGCTTTTTCCTGCTCCTCTTAGCATGATAAAGAAGATTCAAAGAGAGTGAGATGCCAGCTCCTTTCATTCAGTCAGTAGCTTCAAACATTTCTGGTATATGAATAACATGATGTTTTTCAATGGCAAAAATCAATGAATATTGTAAATGCACAAACAGTAATTTCTCCGCATTGCAAGGTGCAAGTCTGAAATTTTTTGCTTTTTCCTGCTCCTCTTAGCATGATAAAAAAGATTCAAAGAGAGTGAGATGGCAGCTACTTTCATTCAGTCAGTAGCTTCAATCATTTCTGGACATTTTTCAATGGTAAAAATCAATGAATATTGTAAATGCACAAACAGTAATTTCTCCACATTGCAAGGTGCAATTCTGAAATTTTTTGCTTTTTCCTGCTCCTCTTAGCATGATAAAGAAGATTCAAAGAGAGTGAGATGCCAGCTCCTTTCATTCAGTCAGTAGCTTCAAACATTTCTGGTATATGAATAACATGATGTTTTTCAATGGCAAAAATCAATGAATATTGTAAATGCACAAACAGTAATTTCTCCGCATTGCAAGGTGCAATTCTGAAATTTCTTGCTTTTTCCTGCTCCTCTTAGCATGATAAAGAAGATTCAAAGAGAGTGAGATGCCAGCTCCTTTCATTCAGTCAGTAGCTTCAATCATTTCTGGTATATGAATAACATGATGTTTTTCAATGGCAAAAATCAATGAATATTGTAAATGCACAAACAGTAATTTCTCCGCATTGCAAGGTGCAATTCTGAAATTTTTTGCTTTTTCCTGCTCCTCTTAGCATGATAAAGAAGATTCAAAGAGAGTGAGATGCCAGCTCCTTTCATTCAGTCAGTAGCTTAAATCATTTCTGGACTTTTTTCAACGGCAAAAATCAATGAATATTGTAAATGCACAAACAGTAATTTCTCCGCATTGCAAGGTGCAATTCTGAAATTTTTTGCTTTTTCCTGCTCCTCTTAGCATGATAAAGAAGATTCAAAGAGAGTGAGATGCCAGCTCCTTTCATTCAGTCAGTAGCTTCAATCATTTCTGGACGTTTTTCAATGGCAAAAATCAATGAATATTGTAAATGCACAAACAGTAATTTCTCCGCATTGCAAGGTGCAATTCTGAAATTTTTTGCTTTTTCCTGCTCCTCTTAGCATGATAAAGAAGATTCAAAGAGAGTGAGATGCCAGCTCCTTTCATTCAGTCAGTAGCTTCAATCATTTCTGGACGTTTTTCAATGGCAAAAATCAATGAATATTGTAAATGCACAAAAAGTAATTTCTCCGCATTGCAAGGTGCAATTCTGAAATTTTTTGCTTTTTCCTGCTCCTCTTAGCATGATAAAGAAGATTCAAAGAGAGTGAGATGCCAGCTCCTTTCATTCAGTCAGTAGCTTCAAACATTTCTGGTATATGAATAACATGATGTTTTTCAATGGCAAAAATCAATGAATATTGTAAATGCACAAACAGTAATTTCTCCGCATTGCAAGGTGCAAGTCTGAAATTTTTTGCTTTTTCCTGCTCCTCTTAGCATGATAAAAAAGATTCAAAGAGAGTGAGATGGCAGCTACTTTCATTCAGTCAGTAGCTTCAATCATTTCTGGACATTTTTCAATGGTAAAAATCAATGAATATTGTAAATGCACAAACAGTAATTTCTCCACATTGCAAGGTGCAATTCTGAAATTTTTTGCTTTTTCCTGCTCCTCTTAGCATGATAAAGAAGATTCAAAGAGAGTGAGATGCCAGCTCCTTTCATTCAGTCAGTAGCTTCAAACATTTCTGGTATATGAATAACATGATGTTTTTCAATGGCAAAAATCAATGAATATTGTAAATGCACAAACAGTAATTTCTCCGCATTGCAAGGTGCAATTCTGAAATTTCTTGCTTTTTCCTGCTCCTCTTAGCATGATAAAGAAGATTCAAAGAGAGTGAGATGCCAGCTCCTTTCATTCAGTCAGTAGCTTCAATCATTTCTGGTATATGAATAACATGATGTTTTTCAATGGCAAAAATCAATGAATATTGTAAATGCACAAACAGTAATTTCTCCGCATTGCAAGGTGCAATTCTGAAATTTTTTGCTTTTTCCCGCTCCTCTTAGCATGATAAAGAAGATTCAAAGAGAGTGAGGTGCCAGCTCCTTTCATTCAGTCAGTAGCTTCAAACATTTCTGGTATATGAATTACATGTTTTTCAATGGCAAAAATCAATGAATATTGTAAATGCACAAACAGTAATTTCTCCGCATTGCAAGGTGCAATTCTGAAATTTTTTGCTTTTTCCTGCTCCTCTTAGCATGATAAAGAAGATTCAAAGAGAGTGAGATGCCAGCTCCTTTCATTCAGTCAGTAGCTTCAATCATTTCTGGACGTTTTTCAATGGCAAAAATCAATGAATATTGTAAATGCACAAACAGTAATTTCTCCGCATTGCAAGGTGCAATTCTGAAATTTTTTGCTTTTTCCTGCTCCTCTTAGCATGATAAAGAAGATTCAAAGAGAGTGAGATGCCAGCTCCTTTCATTCAGTCAGTAGCTTCAATCATTTCTGGACGTTTTTCAATGGCAAAAATCAATGAATATTGTAAATGCACAAAAAGTAATTTCTCCGCATTGCAAGGTGCAATTCTGAAATTTTTTGCTTTTTCCTGCTCCTCTTAGCATGATAAAGAAGATTCAAAGAGAGTGAGATGCCAGCTCCTTTCATTCAGTCAGTAGCTTCAAACATTTCTGGTATATGAATAACATGATGTTTTTCAATGGCAAAAATCAATGAATATTGTAAATGCACAAACAGTAATTTCTCCGCATTGCAAGGTGCAAGTCTGAAATTTTTTGCTTTTTCCTGCTCCTCTTAGCATGATAAAAAAGATTCAAAGAGAGTGAGATGGCAGCTACTTTCATTCAGTCAGTAGCTTCAATCATTTCTGGACATTTTTCAATGGTAAAAATCAATGAATATTGTAAATGCACAAACAGTAATTTCTCCACATTGCAAGGTGCAATTCTGAAATTTTTTGCTTTTTCCTGCTCCTCTTAGCATGATAAAGAAGATTCAAAGAGAGTGAGATGCCAGCTCCTTTCATTCAGTCAGTAGCTTCAAACATTTCTGGTATATGAATAACATGATGTTTTTCAATGGCAAAAATCAATGAATATTGTAAATGCACAAACAGTAATTTCTCCGCATTGCAAGGTGCAATTCTGAAATTTCTTGCTTTTTCCTGCTCCTCTTAGCATGATAAAGAAGATTCAAAGAGAGTGAGATGCCAGCTCCTTTCATTCAGTCAGTAGCTTCAATCATTTCTGGTATATGAATAACATGATGTTTTTCAATGGCAAAAATCAATGAATATTGTAAATGCACAAACAGTAATTTCTCCGCATTGCAAGGTGCAATTCTGAAATTTTTTGCTTTTTCCTGCTCCTCTTAGCATGATAAAGAAGATTCAAAGAGAGTGAGATGCCAGCTCCTTTCATTCAGTCAGTAGCTTAAATCATTTCTGGACTTTTTTCAACGGCAAAAATCAATGAATATTGTAAATGCACAAACAGTAATTTCTCCGCATTGCAAGGTGCAATTCTGAAATTTTTTGCTTTTTCCTGCTCCTCTTAGCATGATAAAGAAGATTCAAAGAGAGTGAGATGCCAGCTCCTTTCATTCAGTCAGTAGCTTCAATCATTTCTGGACGTTTTTCAATGGCAAAAATCAATGTATATTGTAAATGCACAAACAGTAATTTCTCCGCATTGCAAGGTGCAATTCTGAAATTTTTTGCTTTTTCCTGCTCCTCTTAGCATGATAAAGAAGATTCAAAGAGAGTGAGATGCCAGCTCCTTTCATTCAGTCAGTAGCTTCAATCATTTCTGGACGTTTTTCAATGGCAAAAATCAATGAATATTGTAAATGCACAAACAGTAATTTCTCCGCATTGCAAGGTGCAATTCTGAAATTTTTTGCTTTTTCCTGCTCCTCTTAGCATGATAAAGAAGATTCAAAGAGAGTGAGATGCCAGCTCCTTTCATTCAGTCAGTAGCTTCAAACATTTCTGGTATATGAATAACATGATGTTTTTCAATGGCAAAAATCAATGAATTTTGTAAATGCACAAACAGCAATTTCTCCGCATTGCAAGGTGCAATTCTGAAATTTTTTGCTTTTTCCTGCTCCTCTTAGCATGATAAAGAAGATTCAAAGAGAGTGAGATGCCAGCTCCTTTCATTCAGTCAGTAGCTTCAATCATTTCTGGACGTTTTTCAATGGCAAAAATCAATGAATATTGTAAATGCACAAACAGTAATTTCTCCGCATTGCGAGGTGCAATTCTGAAATTTTTTGCTTTTTCCTGCTCCTCTTAGCATGATAAAGAAGATTCAAAGAGAGTGAGATGCCAGCTCCTTTCATTCAGTCAGTAGCTTCAATCATTTCTGGTATGTGAATAACATGATGTTTTTCAATGGCAAAAATCAATGAATATTGTAAATGCACAAACAGTAATTTCTCCGCATTGCAAGGTGCAATTCTGAAATGTTTTGCTTTTTCCTGCTCCTCTTAGCATGATAAAGAAGATTCAAAGAGAGCGAGATGCCAGCTCCTTTCATTCATTCAGTAGCTTCAATCATTTCTGGTATATGAATAACATGATGTTTTTCAATGGCAAAAATCAATGAATATTGTAAATGCACAAACAGTAATTTATTCGCATTGCAAGGTGCAATTCTGAAATTTTTTGTTTTTTCCTGCTCCTCTTAGCATGATAAAGAAGATTCAAAGAGAGTGAGATGCCAGCTCCTTTCATTCAGTCAGTAGCTTCAAACATTTCTGGTATATGAATAACATGATGTTTTTCAATGGCAAAAATCAATGAATATTGTAAATGCACAAACAGTAATTTCTCCGCATTGCAAGGTGCAATTCTGAAATTTTTTGCCTTTTCCTGCTCCTCTTAGCATGATAAAGAAGATTCAAAGAGAGTGAGATGCCAGCTCCTTTCATTCAGTCAGTAGCTTCAATCATTTCTGGACGTTTTTCAATGGCAAAAATCAATGAATATTGTAAATGCACAAACAGTAATTTCTCCGCATTGCAAGGTGCAATTCTGAAATTTTTTGCTTTTTCCTGCTCCTCTTAGCATGATAAAGAAGATTCAAAGAGAGTGAGATTCCAGCTCCTTTCATTCAGTCAGTAGCTTCAAACATTTCTGGTATATGAATAACATGATGTTTTTCAATGGCAAAAATCAATGAATATTGTAAATGCACAAACAGTAATTTCTCCGCATTGCAAGGTGCAATTCTGAAATTTTTTGCTTTTTCCTGCTCCTCTTAGCATGATAAAGAAGATTCAAAGAGAGTGAGATGCCAGCTCCTTTCATTCAGTCAGTAGCTTCAATCATTTCTGGACGTTTTTCAATGGCAAAAATCAATGAATATTGTAAATGCACAAACAGTAATTTCTCCGCATTGCAAGGTGCAATTCTGAAATTTTTTGCTTTTTCCTGCTCCTCTTAGCATGATAAAGAAGATTCAAAGAGAGTGAGATGCCAGCTCCTTTCATTCAGTCAGTAGCTTCAATCATTTCTGGTATATGAATAACATGATGTTTTTCAATGGCAAAAATCAATGAATATTGTAAATGCACAAACAGTAATTTCTCCGCATTGCAAGGTGCAATTCTGAAATTTTTTGCTTTTTCCTGCTCCTCTTAGCATGATAAAGAAGATTCAAAGAGAGTGAGATGCCAGCTCCTTACATTCAGTCAGTAGCTTCAAACATTTCTGGTATATGAATAACATGATGTTTTTCAATGGCAAAAATCAATGAATATTGTAAATGCACAAACAGTAATTTCTCCGCATTGCAAGGTGCAAGTCTGAAATTTTTTGCTTTTTCCTGCTCCTCTTAGCATGATAAAGAAGATTCAAAGAGAGTGAGATGCCAGCTACTTTCATTCAGTCAGTAGCTTCAATCATTTCTGGACGTTTTTCAATGGTAAAAATCAATGAATATTGTAAATGCACAAACAGTAATTTCTCCACATTGCAAGGTGCAATTCTGAAATTTTTTGCTTTTTCCTGCTCCTCTTAGCATGATAAAGAAGATTCAAAGAGAGTGAGATGCCAGCTCCTTTCATTCAGTCAGTAGCTTCAAACATTTCTGGTATATGAATAACATGATGTTTTTCAATGGCAAAAATCAATGAATATTGTAAATGCACAAACAGTAATTTCTCCGCATTGCAAGGTGCAATTCTGAAACTTTTTGCTTTTTCCTGCTCCTCTTAGCATGATAAAGAAGATTCAAAGAGAGTGAGATGCCAGCTCCTTTCATTCAGTCAGTAGCTTCAATCATTTCTGGATGTTTTTCAATGGCAAAAATCAATGAATATTGTAAATGCACAAACTGTAATTTCTCCGCATTGCAAGGTGCAATTCTGAAATTTTTTGCTTTTTCCTGCTCCTCTTAGCATGATAAAGAAGATTCAAAGAGAGTGAGATGCCAGCTCCTTTCATTCAGTCAGTAGCTTCAATCATTTCTGGACGTTTTTCAATGGCAAAAATCAATGAATATTGTAAATGCACAAACAGTAATTTCTCCGCATTGCAAGGTGCAATTCTGAAATTTTTTGCTTTTTCCTGCTCCTCTTAGCATGATAAAGAAGATTCAAAGAGAGTGAGATGCCAGCTCCTTTCATTCAGTCAGTACCTTCAATCATTTCTGGACGTTTTTCAATGGCAAAAATCAATGAATATTGTAAATGCACAAACAGTAATTTTTCCGCATTGCAAGGTGCAATTCTGAAATTTTTTGCTTTTTCCCGCTCCTCTTAGCATGATAAAGAAGATTCAAAGAGAGTGAGGTGCCAGCTCCTTTCATTCAGTCAGTAGCTTCAAACATTTCTGGTATATGAATAACATGTTTTTCAATGGCAAAAATCAGTGAATATTGTAAATGCACAAACAGTAATTTCTCCGCATTGCAAGGTGCAATTCTGAAATTTTTTGCTTTTTCCTGCTCCTCTTAGCATGATAAAGAAGATTCAAAGAGAGTGAGATGCCAGCTCCTTTCATTCAGTCAGTAGCTTCAATCATTTCTGGACGTTTTTCAATGGCAAAAATCAATGAATATTGTAAATGCACAAACAGTAATTTCTCCGCATTGCAAGGTGCAATTCTGAAATTTTTTGCTTTTTCCTGCTCCTCTTAGCATGATAAAGAAGATTCAAAGAGAGTGAGATGCCAGCTCCTTTCATTCAGTCAGTAGCTTCAATCATTTCTGGACGTTTTTCAATGGCAAAAATCAATGAATTTTGTAAATGCACAAACAGTAATTTCTCCGCATTGCAAGGTGCAATTCTGAAATTTTTTGCTTTTTCCTGCTCCTCTTAGCATGATAAAGAAGATTCAAAGAGAGTGAGATGCCAGCTCCTTTCATTCAGTCAGTAGCTTCAAACATTTCTGGTATATGAATAACATGATGTTTTTCAATGGCAAAAATCAATGAATATTGTAAATGCACAAACAGTAATTTCTCCGCATTGCAAGGTGCAAGTCTGAAATTTTTTGCTTTTTCCTGCTCCTCTTAGCATGATAAAGAAGATTCAAAGAGAGTGAGATGCCAGCTACTTTCATTCAGTCAGTAGCTTCAATCATTTCTGGATGTTTTTCAATGGTAAAAATCAATGAATATTGTAAATGCACAAACAGTAATTTCTCCACATTGCAAGGTGCAATTCTAAAATTTTTTGCTTTTTCCTGCTCCTCTTAGCATGATAAAGAAGATTCAAAGAGAGTGAGATGCCAGCTCCTTTCATTCAGTCAGTAGCTTCAAACATTTCTGGTATATGAATAACATGATGTTTTTCAATGGCAAAAATCAATGAATATTGTAAATGCACAAACAGTAATTTCTCCGCATTGCAAGGTGCAATTCTGAAATTTTTTGCTTTTTCCTGCTCCTCTTAGCATGATTCAAAGAGAGTGAGATGCCAGCTCCTTTCATTCAGTCAGTAGCTTCAATCATTTCTGGACATTTTTCAATGGCAAAAATCAATGAATATTGTAAATGCACAAACAGTAATTTCTCCGCATTGCAAGGTGCAATTCTGAAATTTTTTGCTTTTTCCTGCTCCTCTTAGCATGATAAAGAAGATTCAAAGAGAGTGAGATGTCAGCTCCTTTCATTCAGTCAGTAGCTTCAAACATTTCTGGTATATGAATAACATGATGTTTTTCAATGGCAAAAATCAATGAATATTGTAAATGCACAAATAGTAATTTCTCCGCATTGCAAGGTGCAAGTCTGAAATTTTTTGCTTTTTCCTGCTCCTCTTAGCATGATAAAGAAGATTCAAAGAGAGTGAGATGCCAGCTACTTTCATTCAGTCAGTAGCTTCAATCATTTCTGGACGTTTTTCAATGGTAAAAATCAATGAATATTGTAAATGCACAAACAGTAATTTCTCCACATTGCAAGGTGCAATTCTGAAATTTTTTGCTTTTTCCTGCTCCTCTTAGCATGATAAAGAAGATTCAAAGAGATTGAGATGCCAGCTCCTTTCATTCAGTCAGTAGCTTCAAACATTTCTTGTATATGAATAACATGATGTTTTTCAATGGCAAAAATCAATGAATATTGTAAATGCACAAACAGTAATTTCTCCGCATTGCAAGGTGCAATTCTGAAATTTTTTGCTTTTTCCTGCTCCTCTTAGCATGATAAAGAAGATTCAAAGAGAGTGAGATGCCAGCTCCTTTCATTCAGTCAGTAGCTTCAAACATTTCTGGTATATGAATAACATGATGTTTTTCAATGGCAAAAATCAATGAATATTGTAAATGCACAAACAGTAATTTCTCCGCATTGCAAGGTGCAAGTCTGAAATTTTTTGCTTTTTCCTGCTCCTCTTAGCATGATAAAGAAAATTCAAAGAGAGTGAGATGCCAGCTACTTTCATTCAGTCAGTAGCTTCAATCATTTCTGGACGTTTTTCAATGGTAAAAATCAATGAATATTGTAAATGCACAAACAGTAATTTCTCCACATTGCAAGGTGCAATTCTGAAATTTTTTGCTTTTTCCTGCTCCTCTTAGCATGATAAAGAAGATTCAAAGAGAGTGAGATGCCAGCTCCTTTCATTCAGTCAGTAGCTTCAAACATTTCTGGTATATAAATAACATGATGTTTTTCAATGGCAAAAATCAATGAATATTGTAAATGCACAAACAGTAATTTCTCCGCATTGCAAGGTGCAATTCTGAAATTTTTTGCTTTTTCCTGTTCCTCTTAGCATGATAAAGAAGATTCAAAGAGAGTGAGATGCCAGCTCCTTTCATTCAGTCAGTAGCTTCAATCATTTCTGGACGTTTCTCAATGGCAAAAATCAATGAATATTATAAATGCACAAACTGTAATTTCTCCGCATTGCAAGGTGCAATTCTGAAATTTTTTGCTTTTTCCTGCTCCTCTTAGCATGATAAAGAAGATTCAAAGAGAGTGAGATGCCAGCTCCTTTCATTCAGTTAGTAGCTTCAATCATTTCTGGACGTTTTTCAATGGCAAAAATCAATGAATATTGTAAATGCACAAACAGTAATTTCTCCGCATTGCAAGGTGCAATTCTGAAATTTTTTGCTTTTTCCTGCTCCTCTTAGCATGATAAAGAAGATTCAAAGAGAGTGAGATGCCAGCTCCTTTCATTCAGTCAGTACCTTCAATCATTTCTGGACGTTTTTCAATGGCAAAAATCAATGAATATTGTAAATGCACAAACAGTAATTTCTCCGCATTGCAAGGTGCAATTCTGAAATTTTTTGCTTTTTCCCGCTCCTCTTAGCATGATAAAGAAGATTCAAAGAGAGTGAGGTGCCAGCTCCTTTCATTCAGTCAGTAGCTTCAAACATTTCTGGTATATGAATTACATGTTTTTCAATGGCAAAAATCAATGAATATTGTAAATGCACAAACAGTAATTTCTCCGCATTGCAAGGTGCAATTCTGAAATTTTTTGCTTTTTCCTGCTCCTCTTAGCATGATAAAGAAGATTCAAAGAGAGTGAGATGCCAGCTCCTTTCATTCAGTCAGTAGCTTCAATCATTTCTGGACGTTTTTCAATGGCAAAAATCAATGAATATTGTAAATGCACAAAAAGTAATTTCTCCGCATTGCAAGGTGCAATTCTGAAATTTTTTGCTTTTTCCTGCTCCTCTTAGCATGATAAAGAAGATTCAAAGAGAGTGAGATGCCAGCTCCTTTCATTCAGTCAGTAGCTTCAAACATTTCTGGTATATGAATAACATGATGTTTTTCAATGGCAAAAATCAATGAATATTGTAAATGCACAAACAGTAATTTCTCCGCATTGCAAGGTGCAAGTCTGAAATTTTTTGCTTTTTCCTGCTCCTCTTAGCATGATAAAAAAGATTCAAAGAGAGTGAGATGGCAGCTACTTTCATTCAGTCAGTAGCTTCAATCATTTCTGGACGTTTTTCAATGGTAAAAATCAATGAATATTGTAAATGCACAAACAGTAATTTCTCCACATTGCAAGGTGCAATTCTGAAATTTTTTGCTTTTTCCTGCTCCTCTTAGCATGATAAAGAAGATTCAAAGAGAGTGAGATGCCAGCTCCTTTCATTCAGTCAGTAGCTTCAAACATTTCTGGTATATGAATAACATGATGTTTTTCAATGGCAAAAATCAATGAATATTGTAAATGCACAAACAGTAATTTCTCCGCATTGCAAGGTGCAATTCTGAAATTTCTTGCTTTTTCCTGCTCCTCTTAGCATGATAAAGAAGATTCAAAGAGAGTGAGATGCCAGCTCCTTTCATTCAGTCAGTAGCTTCAATCATTTCTGGTATATGAATAACATGATGTTTTTCAATGGCAAAAATCAATGAATATTGTAAATGCACAAACAGTAATTTCTCCGCATTGCAAGGTGCAATTCTGAAATTTTTTGCTTTTTCCTGCTCCTCTTAGCATGATAAAGAAGATTCAAAGAGAGTGAGATGCCAGCTCCTTTCATTCAGTCAGTAGCTTCAATCATTTCTGGACTTTTTTCAACGGCAAAAATCAATGAATATTGTAAATGCACAAACAGTAATTTCTCCGCATTGCAAGGTGCAATTCTGAAATTTTTTGCTTTTTCCTGCTCCTCTTAGCATGATAAAGAAGATTCAAAGAGAGTGAGATGCCAGCTCCTTTCATTCAGTCAGTAGCTTCAATCATTTCTGGACGTTTTTCAATGGCAAAAATCAATGAATATTGTAAATGCACAAACAGTAATTTCTCCGCATTGCAAGGTGCAATTCTGAAATTTTTTGCTTTTTCCTGCTCCTCTTAGCATGATAAAGAAGATTCAAAGAGAGTGAGATGCCAGCTCCTTTCATTCAGTCAGTAGCTTCAAACATTTCTGGTATATGAATAACATGATGTTTTTCAATGGCAAAAATCAATGAATTTTGTAAATGCACAAACAGCAATTTCTCCGCATTGCAAGGTGCAATTCTGAAATTTTTTGCTTTTTCCTGCTCCTCTTAGCATGATAAAGAAGATTCAAAGAGAGTGAGATGCCAGCTCCTTTCATTCAGTCAGTAGCTTCAATCATTTCTGGACGTTTTTCAATGGCAAAAATCAATGAATATTGTAAATGCACAAACAGTAATTTCTCCGCATTGCGAGGTGCAATTCTGAAATTTTTTGCTTTTTCCTGCTCCTCTTAGCATGATAAAGAAGATTCAAAGAGAGTGAGATGCCAGCTCCTTTCATTCAGTCAGTAGCTTCAAACATTTCTTGTATATGAATAACATGATGTTTTTCAATGGCAAAAATCAATGAATATTGTAAATGCACAAACAGTAATTTCTCCGCATTGCAAGGTGCAATTCTGAAATTTTTTGCTTTTTCCTGCTCCTCTTAGCATGATAAAGAAGATTCAAAGAGAGTGAGATGCCAGCTCCTTTCATTCAGTCAGTAGCTTCAAACATTTCTGGTATATGAATAACATGATGTTTTTCAATGGCAAAAATCAATGAATATTGTAAATGCACAAACAGTAATTTCTCCGCATTGCAAGGTGCAAGTCTGAAATTTTTTGCTTTTTCCTGCTCCTCTTAGCATGATAAAGAAAATTCAAAGAGAGTGAGATGCCAGCTACTTTCATTCAGTCAGTAGCTTCAATCATTTCTGGACGTTTTTCAATGGTAAAAATCAATGAATATTGTAAATGCACAAACAGTAATTTCTCCACATTGCAAGGTGCAATTCTGAAATTTTTTGCTTTTTCCTGCTCCTCTTAGCATGATAAAGAAGATTCAAAGAGAGTGAGATGCCAGCTCCTTTCATTCAGTCAGTAGCTTCAAACATTTCTGGTATATAAATAACATGATGTTTTTCAATGGCAAAAATCAATGAATATTGTAAATGCACAAACAGTAATTTCTCCGCATTGCAAGGTGCAATTCTGAAATTTTTTGCTTTTTCCTGTTCCTCTTAGCATGATAAAGAAGATTCAAAGAGAGTGAGATGCCAGCTCCTTTCATTCAGTCAGTAGCTTCAATCATTTCTGGACGTTTCTCAATGGCAAAAATCAATGAATATTGTAAATGCACAAACTGTAATTTCTCCGCATTGCAAGGTGCAATTCTGAAATTTTTTGCTTTTTCCTGCTCCTCTTAGCATGATAAAGAAGATTCAAAGAGAGTGAGATGCCAGCTCCTTTCATTCAGTTAGTAGCTTCAATCATTTCTGGACGTTTTTCAATGGCAAAAATCAATGAATATTGTAAATGCACAAACAGTAATTTCTCCGCATTGCAAGGTGCAATTCTGAAATTTTTTGCTTTTTCCTGCTCCTCTTAGCATGATAAAGAAGATTCAAAGAGAGTGAGATGCCAGCTCCTTTCATTCAGTCAGTACCTTCAATCATTTCTGGACGTTTTTCAATGGCAAAAATCAATGAATATTGTAAATGCACAAACAGTAATTTCTCCGCATTGCAAGGTGCAATTCTGAAATTTTTTGCTTTTTCCCGCTCCTCTTAGCATGATAAAGAAGATTCAAAGAGAGTGAGGTGCCAGCTCCTTTCATTCAGTCAGTAGCTTCAAACATTTCTGGTATATGAATTACATGTTTTTCAATGGCAAAAATCAATGAATATTGTAAATGCACAAACAGTAATTTCTCCGCATTGCAAGGTGCAATTCTGAAATTTTTTGCTTTTTCCTGCTCCTCTTAGCATGATAAAGAAGATTCAAAGAGAGTGAGATGCCAGCTCCTTTCATTCAGTCAGTAGCTTCAATCATTTCTGGACGTTTTTCAATGGCAAAAATCAATGAATATTGTAAATGCACAAACAGTAATTTCTCCGCATTGCAAGGTGCAATTCTGAAATTTTTTGCTTTTTCCTGCTCCTCTTAGCATGATAAAGAAGATTCAAAGAGAGTGAGATGCCAGCTCCTTTCATTCAGTCAGTAGCTTCAATCATTTCTGGACGTTTTTCAATGGCAAAAATCAATGAATATTGTAAATGCACAAAAAGTAATTTCTCCGCATTGCAAGGTGCAATTCTGAAATTTTTTGCTTTTTCCTGCTCCTCTTAGCATGATAAAGAAGATTCAAAGAGAGTGAGATGCCAGCTTGTTTCATTCAGTCAGTAGCTTCAAACATTTCTGGTATATGAATAACATGATGTTTTTCAATGGCAAAAATCAATGAATATTGTAAATGCACAAACAGTAATTTCTCCGCATTGCAAGGTGCAAGTCTGAAATTTTTTGCTTTTTCCTGCTCCTCTTAGCATGATAAAAAAGATTCAAAGAGAGTGAGATGGCAGCTACTTTCATTCAGTCAGTAGCTTCAATCATTTCTGGACGTTTTTCAATGGTAAAAATCAATGAATATTGTAAATGCACAAACAGTAATTTCTCCACATTGCAAGGTGCAATTCTGAAATTTTTTGCTTTTTCCTGCTCCTCTTAGCATGATAAAGAAGATTCAAAGAGAGTGAGATGCCAGCTCCTTTCATTCAGTCAGTAGCTTCAAACATTTCTGGTATATGAATAACATGATGTTTTTCAATGGCAAAAATCAATGAATATTGTAAATGCACAAACAGTAATTTCTCCGCATTGCAAGGTGCAATTCTGAAATTTCTTGCTTTTTCCTGCTCCTCTTAGCATGATAAAGAAGATTCAAAGAGAGTGAGATGCCAGCTCCTTTCATTCAGTCAGTAGCTTCAAACATTTCTGGTATATAAATAACATGATGTTTTTCAATGGCAAAAATCAATGAATATTGTAAATGCACAAACAGTAATTTCTCCGCATTGCAAGGTGCAATTCTGAAATTTTTTGCTTTTTCCTGTTCCTCTTAGCATGATAAAGAAGATTCAAAGAGAGTGAGATGCCAGCTCCTTTCATTCAGTCAGTAGCTTCAATCATTTCTGGACGTTTTTCAATGGCAAAAATCAATGAATATTGTAAATGCACAAACAGTAATTTCTCCGCATTGCGAGGTGCAATTCTGAAATTTTTTGCTTTTTCCTGCTCCTCTTAGCATGATAAAGAAGATTCAAAGAGAGTGAGATGCCAGCTCCTTTCATTCAGTCAGTAGCTTCAATCATTTCTGGTATGTGAATAACATGATGTTTTTCAATGGCAAAAATCAATGAATATTGTAAATGCACAAACAGTAATTTCTCCGCATTGCAAGGTGCAATTCTGAAATGTTTTGCTTTTTCCTGCTCCTCTTAGCATGATAAAGAAGATTCAAAGAGATTGAGATGCCAGCTCCTTTCATTCAGTCAGTAGCTTCAAACATTTCTTGTATATGAATAACATGATGTTTTTCAATGGCAAAAATCAATGAATATTGTAAATGCACAAACAGTAATTTCTCCGCATTGCAAGGTGCAATTCTGAAATTTTTTGCTTTTTCCTGCTCCTCTTAGCATGATAAAGAAGATTCAAAGAGAGTGAGATGCCAGCTCCTTTCATTCAGTCAGTAGCTTCAAACATTTCTGGTATATGAATAACATGATGTTTTTCAATGGCAAAAATCAATGAATATTGTAAATGCACAAACAGTAATTTCTCCGCATTGCAAGGTGCAAGTCTGAAATTTTTTGCTTTTTCCTGCTCCTCTTAGCATGATAAAGAAAATTCAAAGAGAGTGAGATGCCAGCTACTTTCATTCAGTCAGTAGCTTCAATCATTTCTGGACGTTTTTCAATGGTAAAAATCAATGAATATTGTAAATGCACAAACAGTAATTTCTCCACATTGCAAGGTGCAATTCTGAAATTTTTTGCTTTTTCCTGCTCCTCTTAGCATGATAAAGAAGATTCAAAGAGAGTGAGATGCCAGCTCCTTTCATTCAGTCAGTAGCTTCAAACATTTCTGGTATATAAATAACATGATGTTTTTCAATGGCAAAAATCAATGAATATTGTAAATGCACAAACAGTAATTTCTCCGCATTGCAAGGTGCAATTCTGAAATTTTTTGCTTTTTCCTGTTCCTCTTAGCATGATAAAGAAGATTCAAAGAGAGTGAGATGCCAGCTCCTTTCATTCAGTCAGTAGCTTCAATCATTTCTGGACGTTTCTCAATGGCAAAAATCAATGAATATTGTAAATGCACAAACTGTAATTTCTCCGCATTGCAAGGTGCAATTCTGAAATTTTTTGCTTTTTCCTGCTCCTCTTAGCATGATAAAGAAGATTCAAAGAGAGTGAGATGCCAGCTCCTTTCATTCAGTTAGTAGCTTCAATCATTTCTGGACGTTTTTCAATGGCAAAAATCAATGAATATTGTAAATGCACAAACAGTAATTTCTCCGCATTGCAAGGTGCAATTCTGAAATTTTTTGCTTTTTCCTGCTCCTCTTAGCATGATAAAGAAGATTCAAAGAGAGTGAGATGCCAGCTCCTTTCATTCAGTCAGTACCTTCAATCATTTCTGGACGTTTTTCAATGGCAAAAATCAATGAATATTGTAAATGCACAAACCGTAATTTCTCCGCATTGCAAGGTGCAATTCTGAAATTTTTTGCTTTTTCCCGCTCCTCTTAGCATGATAAAGAAGATTCAAAGAGAGTGAGGTGCCAGCTCCTTTCATTCAGTCAGTAGCTTCAAACATTTCTGGTATATGAATTACATGTTTTTCAATGGCAAAAATCAATGAATATTGTAAATGCACAAACAGTAATTTCTCCGCATTGCAAGGTGCAATTCTGAAATTTTTTGCTTTTTCCTGCTCCTCTTAGCATGATAAAGAAGATTCAAAGAGAGTGAGATGCCAGCTCCTTTCATTCAGTCAGTAGCTTCAATCATTTCTGGACGTTTTTCAATGGCAAAAATCAATGAATATTGTAAATGCACAAACAGTAATTTCTCCGCATTGCAAGGTGCAATTCTGAAATTTTTTGCTTTTTCCTGCTCCTCTTAGCATGATAAAGAAGATTCAAAGAGAGTGAGATGCCAGCTCCTTTCATTCAGTCAGTAGCTTCAATCATTTCTGGACGTTTTTCAATGGCAAAAATCAATGAATATTGTAAATGCACAAAAAGTAATTTCTCCGCATTGCAAGGTGCAATTCTGAAATTTTTTGCTTTTTCCTGCTCCTCTTAGCATGATAAAGAAGATTCAAAGAGAGTGAGATGCCAGCTTGTTTCATTCAGTCAGTAGCTTCAAACATTTCGGTATATGAATAACATGATGTTTTTCAATGGCAAAAATCAATGAATATTGTAAATGCACAAACAGTAATTTCTCCGCATTGCAAGGTGCAAGTCTGAAATTTTTTGCTTTTTCCTGCTCCTCTTAGCATGATAAAAAAGATTCAAAGAGAGTGAGATGGCAGCTACTTTCATTCAGTCAGTAGCTTCAATCATTTCTGGACGTTTTTCAATGGTAAAAATCAATGAATATTGTAAATGCACAAACAGTAATTTCTCCACATTGCAAGGTGCAATTCTGAAATTTTTTGCTTTTTCCTGCTCCTCTTAGCATGATAAAGAAGATTCAAAGAGAGTGAGATGCCAGCTCCTTTCATTCAGTCAGTAGCTTCAAACATTTCTGGTATATGAATAACATGATGTTTTTCAATGGCAAAAATCAATGAATATTGTAAATGCACAAACAGTAATTTCTCCGCATTGCAAGGTGCAATTCTGAAATTTCTTGCTTTTTCCTGCTCCTCTTAGCATGATAAAGAAGATTCAAAGAGAGTGAGATGCCAGCTCCTTTCATTCAGTCAGTAGCTTCAAACATTTCTGGTATATAAATAACATGATGTTTTTCAATGGCAAAAATCAATGAATATTGTAAATGCACAAACAGTAATTTCTCCGCATTGCAAGGTGCAATTCTGAAATTTTTTGCTTTTTCCTGTTCCTCTTAGCATGATAAAGAAGATTCAAAGAGAGTGAGATGCCAGCTCCTTTCATTCAGTCAGTAGCTTCAATCATTTCTGGACGTTTCTCAATGGCAAAAATCAATGAATATTGTAAATGCACAAACTGTAATTTCTCCGCATTGCAAGGTGCAATTCTGAAATTTTTTGCTTTTTCCTGCTCCTCTTAGCATGATAAAGAAGATTCAAAGAGAGTGAGATGCCAGCTCCTTTCATTCAGTTAGTAGCTTCAATCATTTCTGGACGTTTTTCAATGGCAAAAATCAATGAATATTGTAAATGCACAAACAGTAATTTCTCCGCATTGCAAGGTGCAATTCTGAAATTTTTTGCTTTTTCCTGCTCCTCTTAGCATGATAAAGAAGATTCAAAGAGAGTGAGATGCCAGCTCCTTTCATTCAGTCAGTACCTTCAATCATTTCTGGACGTTTTTCAATGGCAAAAATCAATGAATATTGTAAATGCACAAACAGTAATTTCTCCGCATTGCAAGGTGCAATTCTGAAATTTTTTGCTTTTTCCCGCTCCTCTTAGCATGATAAAGAAGATTCAAAGAGAGTGAGGTGCCAGCTCCTTTCATTCAGTCAGTAGCTTCAAACATTTCTGGTATATGAATTACATGTTTTTCAATGGCAAAAATCAATGAATATTGTAAATGCACAAACAGTAATTTCTCCGCATTGCAAGGTGCAATTCTGAAATTTTTTGCTTTTTCCTGCTCCTCTTAGCATGATAAAGAAGATTCAAAGAGAGTGAGATGCCAGCTCCTTTCATTCAGTCAGTAGCTTCAATCATTTCTGGACGTTTTTCAATGGCAAAAATCAATGAATATTGTAAATGCACAAACAGTAATTTCTCCGCATTGCAAGGTGCAATTCTGAAATTTTTTGCTTTTTCCTGCTCCTCTTAGCATGATAAAGAAGATTCAAAGAGAGTGAGATGCCAGCTCCTTTCATTCAGTCAGTAGCTTCAATCATTTCTGGACGTTTTTCAATGGCAAAAATCAATGAATATTGTAAATGCACAAATAGTAATTTCTCCGCATTGCAAGGTGCAATTCTGAAATTTTTTGCTTTTTCCTGCTCCTCTTAGCATGATAAAGAAGATTCAAAGAGAGTGAGATGCCAGCTCCTTTCATTCAGTCAGTAGCTTCAAACATTTCTGGTATATGAATAACATGATGTTTTTCAATGGCAAAAATCAATGAATATTGTAAATGCACAAACAGTAATTTCTCCGCATTGCAAGGTGCAAGTCTGAAATTTTTTGCTTTTTCCTGCTCCTCTTAGCATGATAAAAAAGATTCAAAGAGAGTGAGATGGCAGCTACTTTCATTCAGTCAGTAGCTTCAATCATTTCTGGACGTTTTTCAATGGTAAAAATCAATGAATATTGTAAATGCACAAACAGTAATTTCTCCACATTGCAAGGTGCAATTCTGAAATTTTTTGCTTTTTCCTGCTCCTCTTAGCATGATAAAGAAGATTCAAAGAGAGTGAGATGCCAGCTCCTTTCATTCAGTCAGTAGCTTCAAACATTTCTGGTATATGAATAACATGATGTTTTTCAATGGCAAAAATCAATGAATATTGTAAATGCACAAACAGTAATTTCTCCGCATTGCAAGGTGCAATTCTGAAATTTCTTGCTTTTTCCTGCTCCTCTTAGCATGATAAAGAAGATTCAAAGAGAGTGAGATGCCAGCTCCTTTCATTCAGTCAGTAGCTTCAATCATTTCTGGTATATGAATAACATGATGTTTTTCAATGGCAAAAATCAATGAATATTGTAAATGCACAAACAGTAATTTCTCCGCATTGCAAGGTGCAATTCTGAAATTTTTTGCTTTTTCCTGCTCCTCTTAGCATGATAAAGAAGATTCAAAGAGAGTGAGATGCCAGCTCCTTTCATTCAGTCAGTAGCTTCAATCATTTCTGGACTTTTTTCAACGGCAAAAATCAATGAATATTGTAAATGCACAAACAGTAATTTCTCCGCATTGCAAGGTGCAATTCTGAAATTTTTTGCTTTTTCCTGCTCCTCTTAGCATGATAAAGAAGATTCAAAGAGAGTGAGATGCCAGCTCCTTTCATTCAGTCAGTAGCTTCAATCATTTCTGGACGTTTTTCAATGGCAAAAATCAATGAATATTGTAAATGCACAAACAGTAATTTCTCCGCATTGCAAGGTGCAATTCTGAAATTTTTTGCTTTTTCCTGCTCCTCTTAGCATGATAAAGAAGATTCAAAGAGAGTGAGATGCCAGCTCCTTTCATTCAGTCAGTAGCTTCAAACATTTCTGGTATATGAATAACATGATGTTTTTCAATGGCAAAAATCAATGAATTTTGTAAATGCACAAACAGCAATTTCTCCGCATTGCAAGGTGCAATTCTGAAATTTTTTGCTTTTTCCTGCTCCTCTTAGCATGATAAAGAAGATTCAAAGAGAGTGAGATGCCAGCTCCTTTCATTCAGTCAGTAGCTTCAATCATTTCTGGACGTTTTTCAATGGCAAAAATCAATGAATATTGTAAATGCACAAACAGTAATTTCTCCGCATTGCGAGGTGCAATTCTGAAATTTTTTGCTTTTTCCTGCTCCTCTTAGCATGATAAAGAAGATTCAAAGAGACTGAGATGCCAGCTCCTTTCATTCAGTCAGTAGCTTCAATCATTTCTGGTATGTGAATAACATGATGTTTTTCAATGGCAAAAATCAATGAATATTGTAAATGCACAAACAGTAATTTCTCCGCATTGCAAGGTGCAATTCTGAAATGTTTTGCTTTTTCCTGCTCCTCTTAGCATGATAAAGAAGATTCAAAGAGAGTGAGATGCCAGCTCCTTTCATTCATTCAGTAGCTTCAATCATTTCTGGTATATGAATAACATGATGTTTTTCAATGGCAAAATCACTGAATATTGTAAATGCACAAACAGTAATTTCTCCGCATTGCAAGGTGCAATTCTGAAATTTTTTGCTTTTTCCTGCTCCTCTTAGCATGATAAAGAAGATTCAAAGAGAGTGAGATGCCAGCTCCTTTCATTCAGTCAGTAGCTTCAATCATTTCTGGACGTTTTTCAATGGCAAAAATCAATGAATATTGTAAATGCACAAACAGTAATTTCTCCGCATTGCAAGGTGCAATTCTGAAATTTTTTGCTTTTTCCTGCTCCTCTTAGCATGATAAAGAAGATTCAAAGAGAGTGAGATGCCAGCTCCTTTCATTCAGTCAGTAGCTTCAATCATTTCTGGACGTTTTTCAATGGCAAAAATCAATGAATATTGTAAATGCACAAAAAGTAATTTCTCCGCATTGCAAGGTGCAATTCTGAAATTTTTTTCTTTTTCCTGCTCCTCTTAGCATGATAAAGAAGATTCAAAGAGAGTGAGATGCCAGCTCCTTTCATTCAGTCAGTAGCTTCAAACATTTCTGGTATATGAATAACATGATGTTTTTCAATGGCAAAAATCAATGAATATTGTAAATGCACAAACAGTAATTTCTCCGCATTGCAAGGTGCAAGTCTGAAATTTTTTGCTTTTTCCTGCTCCTCTTAGCATGATAAAAAAGATTCAAAGAGAGTGAGATGGCAGCTACTTTCATTCAGTCAGTAGCTTCAATCATTTCTGGACGTTTTTCAATGGTAAAAATCAATGAATATTGTAAATGCACAAACAGTAATTTCTCCACATTGCAAGGTGCAATTCTGAAATTTTTTGCTTTTTCCTGCTCCTCTTAGCATGATAAAGAAGATTCAAAGAGAGTGAGATGCCAGCTCCTTTCATTCAGTCAGTAGCTTCAAACATTTCTGGTATATGAATAACATGATGTTTTTCAATGGCAAAAATCAATGAATATTGTAAATGCACAAACAGTAATTTCTCCGCATTGCAAGGTGCAATTCTGAAATTTCTTGCTTTTTCCTGCTCCTCTTAGCATGATAAAGAAGATTCAAAGAGAGTGAGATGCCAGCTCCTTTCATTCAGTCAGTAGCTTCAATCATTTCTGGTATATGAATAACATGATGTTTTTCAATGGCAAAAATCAATGAATATTGTAAATGCACAAACAGTAATTTCTCCGCATTGCAAGGTGCAATTCTGAAATTTTTTGCTTTTTCCTGCTCCTCTTAGCATGATAAAGAAGATTCAAAGAGAGTGAGATGCCAGCTCCTTTCATTCAGTCAGTAGCTTCAATCATTTCTGGACTTTTTTCAACGGCAAAAATCAATGAATATTGTAAATGCACAAACAGTAATTTCTCCGCATTGCAAGGTGCAATTCTGAAATTTTTTGCTTTTTCCTGCTCCTCTTAGCATGATAAAGAAGATTCAAAGAGAGTGAGATGCCAGCTCCTTTCATTCAGTCAGTAGCTTCAATCATTTCTGGACGTTTTTCAATGGCAAAAATCAATGTATATTATAAATGCACAAACAGTAATTTCTCCGCATTGCAAGGTGCAATTCTGAAATTTTTTGCTTTTTCCTGCTCCTCTTAGCATGATAAAGAAGATTCAAAGAGAGTGAGATGCCAGCTCCTTTCATTCAGTCAGTAGCTTCAATCATTTCTGGACGTTTTTCAATGGCAAAAATCAATGAATATTGTAAATGCACAAACAGTAATTTCTCCGCATTGCGAGGTGCAATTCTGAAATTTTTTGCTTTTTCCTGCTCCTCTTAGCATGATAAAGAAGATTCAAAGAGAGTGAGATGCCAGCTCCTTTCATTCAGTCAGTAGCTTCAATCATTTCTGGTATGTGAATAACATGATGTTTTTCAATGGCAAAAATCAATGAATATTGTAAATGCACAAACAGTAATTTCTCCGCATTGCAAGGTGCAATTCTGAAATGTTTTGCTTTTTCCTGCTCCTCTTAGCATGATAAAGAAGATTCAAAGAGATTGAGATGCCAGCTCCTTTCATTCAGTCAGTAGCTTCAAACATTTCTTGTATATGAATAACATGATGTTTTTCAATGGCAAAAATCAATGAATATTGTAAATGCACAAACAGTAATTTCTCCGCATTGCAAGGTGCAATTCTGAAATTTTTTGCTTTTTCCTGCTCCTCTTAGCATGATAAAGAAGATTCAAAGAGAGTGAGATGCCAGCTCCTTTCATTCAGTCAGTAGCTTCAAACATTTCTGGTATATGAATAACATGATGTTTTTCAATGGCAAAAATCAATGAATATTGTAAATGCACAAACAGTAATTTCTCCGCATTGCAAGGTGCAAGTCTGAAATTTTTTGCTTTTTCCTGCTCCTCTTAGCATGATAAAGAAAATTCAAAGAGAGTGAGATGCCAGCTACTTTCATTCAGTCAGTAGCTTCAATCATTTCTGGACGTTTTTCAATGGTAAAAATCAATGAATATTGTAAATGCACAAACAGTAATTTCTCCACATTGCAAGGTGCAATTCTGAAATTTTTTGCTTTTTCCTGCTCCTCTTAGCATGATAAAGAAGATTCAAAGAGAGTGAGATGCCAGCTCCTTTCATTCAGTCAGTAGCTTCAAACATTTCTGGTATATAAATAACATGATGTTTTTCAATGGCAAAAATCAATGAATATTGTAAATGCACAAACAGTAATTTCTCCGCATTGCAAGGTGCAATTCTGAAATTTTTTGCTTTTTCCTGTTCCTCTTAGCATGATAAAGAAGATTCAAAGAGAGTGAGATGCCAGCTCCTTTCATTCAGTCAGTAGCTTCAATCATTTCTGGACGTTTCTCAATGGCAAAAATCAATGAATATTGTAAATGCACAAACTGTAATTTCTCCGCATTGCAAGGTGCAATTCTGAAATTTTTTGCTTTTTCCTGCTCCTCTTAGCATGATAAAGAAGATTCAAAGAGAGTGAGATGCCAGCTCCTTTCATTCAGTTAGTAGCTTCAATCATTTCTGGACGTTTTTCAATGGCAAAAATCAATGAATATTGTAAATGCACAAACAGTAATTTCTCCGCATTGCAAGGTGCAATTCTGAAATTTTTTGCTTTTTCCTGCTCCTCTTAGCATGATAAAGAAGATTCAAAGAGAGTGAGATGCCAGCTCCTTTCATTCAGTCAGTACCTTCAATCATTTCTGGACGTTTTTCAATGGCAAAAATCAATGAATATTGTAAATGCACAAACAGTAATTTCTCCGCATTGCAAGGTGCAATTCTGAAATTTTTTGCTTTTTCCCGCTCCTCCTAGCATGATAAAGAAGATTCAAAGAGAGTGAGGTGCCAGCTCCTTTCATTCAGTCAGTAGCTTCAAACATTTCTGGTATATGAATTACATGTTTTTCAATGGCAAAAATCAATGAATATTGTAAATGCACAAACAGTAATTTCTCCGCATTGCAAGGTGCAATTCTGAAATTTTTTGCTTTTTCCTGCTCCTCTTAGCATGATAAAGAAGATTCAAAGAGAGTGAGATGCCAGCTCCTTTCATTCAGTCAGTAGCTTCAATCATTTCTGGACGTTTTTCAATGGCAAAAATCAATGAATATTGTAAATGCACAAACAGTAATTTCTCCGCATTGCAAGGTGCAATTCTGAAATTTTTTGCTTTTTCCTGCTCCTCTTAGCATGATAAAGAAGATTCAAAGAGAGTGAGATGCCAGCTCCTTTCATTCAGTCAGTAGCTTCAATCATTTCTGGACGTTTTTCAATGGCAAAAATCAATGAATATTGTAAATGCACAAAAAGTAATTTCTCCGCATTGCAAGGTGCAATTCTGAAATTTTTTGCTTTTTCCTGCTCCTCTTAGCATGATAAAGAAGATTCAAAGAGAATGAGATGCCAGCTCCTTTCATTCAGTCAGTAGCTTCAAACATTTCTGGTATATGAATAACATGATGTTTTTCAATGGCAAAAATCAATGAATATTGTAAATGCACAAACAGTAATTTCTCCGCATTGCAAGGTGCAAGTCTGAAATTTTTTGCTTTTTCCTGCTCCTCTTAGCATGATAAAAAAGATTCAAAGAGAGTGAGATGGCAGCTACTTTCATTCAGTCAGTAGCTTCAATCATTTCTGGACGTTTTTCAATGGTAAAAATCAATGAATATTGTAAATGCACAAACAGTAATTTCTCCACATTGCAAGGTGCAATTCTGAAATTTTTTGCTTTTTCCTGCTCCTCTTAGCATGATAAAGAAGATTCAAAGAGAGTGAGATGCCAGCTCCTTTCATTCAGTCAGTAGCTTCAAACATTTCTGGTATATGAATAACATGATGTTTTTCAATGGCAAAAATCAATGAATATTGTAAATGCACAAACAGTAATTTCTCCGCATTGCAAGGTGCAATTCTGAAATTTCTTGCTTTTTCCTGCTCCTCTTAGCATGATAAAGAAGATTCAAAGAGAGTGAGATGCCAGCTCCTTTCATTCAGTCAGTAGCTTCAATCATTTCTGGTATATGAATAACATGATGTTTTTCAATGGCAAAAATCAATGAATATTGTAAATGCACAAACAGTAATTTCTCCGCATTGCAAGGTGCAATTCTGAAATTTTTTGCTTTTTCCTGCTCCTCTTAGCATGATAAAGAAGATTCAAAGAGAGTGAGATGCCAGCTCCTTTCATTCAGTCAGTAGCTTCAATCATTTCTGGACTTTTTTCAACGGCAAAAATCAATGAATATTGTAAATGCACAAACAGTAATTTCTCCGCATTGCAAGGTGCAATTCTGAAATTTTTTGCTTTTTCCTGCTCCTCTTAGCATGATAAAGAAGATTCAAAGAGAGTGAGATGCCAGCTCCTTTCATTCAGTCAGTAGCTTCAATCATTTCTGGACGTTTTTCAATGGCAAAAATCAATGAATATTGTAAATGCACAAACAGTAATTTCTCCGCATTGCAAGGTGCAATTCTGAAATTTTTTGCTTTTTCCTGCTCCTCTTAGCATGATAAAGAAGATTCAAAGAGAGTGAGATGCCAGCTCCTTTCATTCAGTCAGTAGCTTCAAACATTTCTGGTATATGAATAACATGATGTTTTTCAATGGCAAAAATCAATGAATTTTGTAAATGCACAAACAGCAATTTCTCCGCATTGCAAGGTGCAATTCTGAAATTTTTTGCTTTTTCCTGCTCCTCTTAGCATGATAAAGAAGATTCAAAGAGAGTGAGATGCCAGCTCCTTTCATTCAGTCAGTAGCTTCAATCATTTCTGGACATTTTTCAATGGCAAAAATCAATGAATATTGTAAATGCACAAACAGTAATTTCTCCGCATTGCGAGGTGCAATTCTGAAATTTTTTGCTTTTTCCTGCTCCTCTTAGCATGATAAAGAAGATTCAAAGAGACTGAGATGCCAGCTCCTTTCATTCAGTCAGTAGCTTCAATCATTTCTGGTATGTGAATAACATGATGTTTTTCAATGGCAAAAATCAATGAATATTGTAAATGCACAAACAGTAATTTCTCCGCATTGCAAGGTGCAATTCTGAAATGTTTTGCTTTTTCCTGCTCCTCTTAGCATGATAAAGAAGATTCAAAGAGAGTGAGATGCCAGCTCCTTTCATTCATTCAGTAGCTTCAATCATTTCTGGTATATGAATAACATGATGTTTTTCAATGGCAAAAATCAATGAATATTGTAAATGCACAAACAGTAATTTCTCCGCATTGCAAGGTGCAATTCTGAAATTTTTTGCTTTTTCCTGCTCCTCTTAGCATGATAAAGAAGATTCAAAGAGAGTGAGATGCCAGCTCCTTTCATTCAGTCAGTAGCTTCAATCATTTCTGGACGTTTTTCAATGGCAAAAATCAATGAATATTGTAAATGCACAAACAGTAATTTCTCCGCATTGCAAGGTGCAATTCTGAAATTTTTTGCTTTTTCCTGCTCCTCTTAGCATGATAAAGAAGATTCAAAGAGAGTGAGATGCCAGCTCCTTTCATTCAGTCAGTAGCTTCAATCATTTCTGGACGTTTTTCAATGGCAAAAATCAATGAATATTGTAAATGCACAAAAAGTAATTTCTCCGCATTGCAAGGTGCAATTCTGAAATTTTTTGCTTTTTCCTGCTCCTCTTAGCATGATAAAGAAGATTCAAAGAGAGTGAGATGCCAGCTCCTTTCATTCAGTCAGTAGCTTCAAACATTTCTGGTATATGAATAACATGATGTTTTTCAATGGCAAAAATCAATGAATATTGTAAATGCACAAACAGTAATTTCTCCGCATTGCAAGGTGCAAGTCTGAAATTTTTTGCTTTTTCCTGCTCCTCTTAGCATGATAAAAAAGATTCAGAGAGTGAGATGGCAGCTACTTTCATTCAGTCAGTAGCTTCAATCATTTCTGGACGTTTTTCAATGGTAAAAATCAATGAATATTGTAAATGCACAAACAGTAATTTCTCCACATTGCAAGGTGCAATTCTGAAATTTTTTGCTTTTTCCTGCTCCTCTTAGCATGATAAAGAAGATTCAAAGAGAGTGAGATGCCAGCTCCTTTCATTCAGTCAGTAGCTTCAAACATTTCTGGTATATGAATAACATGATGTTTTTCAATGGCAAAAATCAATGAATATTGTAAATGCACAAACAGTAATTTCTCCGCATTGCAAGGTGCAATTCTGAAATTCCTTGCTTTTTCCTGCTCCTCTTAGCATGATAAAGAAGATTCAAAGAGAGTGAGATGCCAGCTCCTTTCATTCAGTCAGTAGCTTCAATCATTTCTGGTATATGAATAACATGATGTTTTTCAATGGCAAAAATCAATGAATATTGTAAATGCACAAACAGTAATTTCTCCGCATTGCAAGGTGCAATTCTGAAATTTTTTGCTTTTTCCTGCTCCTCTTAGCATGATAAAGAAGATTCAAAGAGAGTGAGATGCCAGCTCCTTTCATTCAGTCAGTAGCTTCAATCATTTCTGGACTTTTTTCAACGGCAAAAATCAATGAATATTGTAAATGCACAAACAGTAATTTCTCCGCATTGCAAGGTGCAATTCTGAAATTTTTTGCTTTTTCCTGCTCCTCTTAGCATGATAAAGAAGATTCAAAGAGAGTGAGATGCCAGCTCCTTTCATTCAGTCAGTAGCTTCAATCATTTCTGGACGTTTTTCAATGGCAAAAATCAATGTATATTATAAATGCACAAACAGTAATTTCTCCGCATTGCAAGGTGCAATTCTGAAATTTTTTGCTTTTTCCTGCTCCTCTTAGCATGATAAAGAAGATTCAAAGAGAGTGAGATGCCAGCTCCTTTCATTCAGTCAGTAGCTTCAATCATTTCTGGACGTTTTTCAATGGCAAAAATCAATGAATATTGTAAATGCACAAACAGTAATTTCTCCGCATTGCAAGGTGCAATTCTGAAATTTTTTGCTTTTTCCTGCTCCTCTTAGCATGATAAAGAAGATTCAAAGAGAGTGAGATGCCAGCTCCTTTCATTCAGTCAGTAGCTTCAAACATTTCTGGTATATGAATAACATGATGTTTTTCAATGGCAAAAATCAATGAATTTTGTAAATGCACAAACAGCAATTTCTCCGCATTGCAAGGTGCAATTCTGAAATTTTTTGCTTTTTCCTGCTCCTCTTAGCATGATAAAGAAGATTCAAAGAGAGTGAGATGCCAGCTCCTTTCATTCAGTCAGTAGCTTCAATCATTTCTGGACGTTTTTCAATGGCAAAAATCAATGAATATTGTAAATGCACAAACAGTAATTTCTCCGCATTGCGAGGTGCAATTCTGAAATTTTTTGCTTTTTCCTGCTCCTCTTAGCATGATAAAGAAGATTCAAAGAGAGTGAGATGCCAGCTCCTTTCATTCAGTCAGTAGCTTCAATCATTTCTGGTATGTGAATAACATGATGTTTTTCAATGGCAAAAATCAATGAATATTGTAAATGCACAAACAGTAATTTCTCCGCATTGCAAGGTGCAATTCTGAAATGTTTTGCTTTTTCCTGCTCCTCTTAGCATGATAAAGAAGATTCAAAGAGAGTGAGATGCCAGCTCCTTTCATTCATTCAGTAGCTTCAATCATTTCTGGTATATGAATAACATGATGTTTTTCAATGGCAAAAATCAATGAATATTGTAAATGCACAAACAGTAATTTATTCGCATTGCAAGGTGCAATTCTGAAATTTTTTTCGTTTTTCCTGCTCCTCTTAGCATGATAAAGAAGATTCAAAGAGAGTGAGATGCCAGCTCCTTTCATTCAGTCAGTAGCTTCAAACATTTCTGGTATATGAATAACATGATGTTTTTCAATGGCAAAAATCAATGAATATTGTAAATGCACAAACAGTAATTTCTCCGCATTGCAAGGTGCAATTCTGAAATTTTTTGCCTTTTCCTGCTCCTCTTAGCATGATAAAGAAGATTCAAAGAGAGTGAGATGCCAGCTCCTTTCATTCAGTCAGTAGCTTCAATCATTTCTGGACGTTTTTCAATGGCAAAAATCAATGAATATTGTAAATGCACAAACAGTAATTTCTCCGCATTGCAAGGTGCAATTCTGAAATTTTTTGCTTTTTCCTGCTCCTCTTAGCATGATAAAGAAGATTCAAAGAGAGTGAGATTCCAGCTCCTTTCATTCAGTCAGTAGCTTCAAACATTTCTGGTATATGAATAACATGATGTTTTTCAATGGCAAAAATCAATGAATATTGTAAATGCACAAACAGTAATTTCTCCGCATTGCAAGGTGCAATTCTGAAATTTTTTGCTTTTTCCTGCTCCTCTTAGCATGATAAAGAAGATTCAAAGAGAGTGAGATGCCAGCTCCTTTCATTCAGTCAGTAGCTTCAATCATTTCTGGACGTTTTTCAATGGCAAAAATCAATGAATATTGTAAATGCACAAACAGTAATTTCTCCGCATTGCAAGGTGCAATTCTGAAATTTTTTGCTTTTTCCTGCTCCTCTTAGCATGATAAAGAAGATTCAAAGAGAGTGAGATGCCAGCTCCTTTCATTCAGTCAGTAGCTTCAATCATTTCTGGTATATGAATAACATGATGTTTTTCAATGGCAAAAATCAATGAATATTGTAAATGCACAAACAGTAATTTCTCCGCATTGCAAGGTGCAATTCTGAAATTTTTTGCTTTTTCCTGCTCCTCTTAGCATGATAAAGAAGATTCAAAGAGAGTGAGATGCCAGCTCCTTTCATTCAGTCAGTAGCTTCAATCATTTCTGGACGTTTTTCAATGGCAAAAATCAATGAATATTGTAAATGCACAAACAGTAATTTCTCCGCATTGCAAGGTGCAATTCTGAAATTTTTTGCTTTTTCCTGCTCCTCTTAGCATGATAAAGAAGATTCAAAGAGAGTGACATGCCAGCTCCTTTCATTCAGTCAGTAGCTTCAAACATTTCTGGTATATGAATAACATGATGTTTTTCAATGGCAAAAATCAATGAATATTGTAAATGCACAAACAGTAATTTCTCCGCATTGCAAGGTGCAATTCTGAAATTTTTTGCTTTTTCCTGCTCCTCTTAGCATGATAAAGAAGATTCAAAGAGAGTGAGATGCCAGCTCCTTTCATTCAGTCAGTAGCTTCAATCATTTCTGGACGTTTTTCAATGGCAAAAATCAATGAATATTGTAAATGCACAAACAGTAATTTCTCCGCATTGCAAGGTGCAATTCTGAAATTTTTTGCTTTTTCCTGCTCCTCTTAGCATGATAAAGAAGATTCAAAGAGAGTGAGATGCCAGCTCCTTTCATTCACTCAGTAGCTTCAATCATTTTTGGTATATGAATAACATGATGTTTTTCAATGGCAAAAATCAATGAATATTGTAAATGCACAAACAGTAATTTCTCCGCATTGCAAGGTGCAATTCTGAAATTTTTTGCTTTTTCCTGCTCCTCTTAGCATGATAAAGAAGATTCAAAGAGAGTGAGATGCCAGCTCCTTTCATTCAGTCAGTAGCTTCAATCATTTCTGGACGTTTTTCAACGGCAAAAATCAATGAATATTGTAAATGCACAAACAGTAATTTCTCCGCATTGCAAGGTGCAATTCTGAAATTTTTTGCTTTTTCCTGCTCCTCTTAGCATGATAAAGAAGATTCAAAGAGAGTGAGATGCCAGCTCCTTTCATTCAGTCGGTAGGTTCAATCATTTCTGGACGTTTTTCAATGGCAAAAATCAATGAATATTGTAAATGCACAAACAGTAATTTCTCCGCATTGCAAGGTGCAATTCTGAAATTTTTTGCTTTTTCCTGCTCCTCTTAGCATGATAAAGAAGATTCAAAGAGAGTGAGATGCCAGCTCCTTTCATTCAGTCAGTAGCTTCAATCATTTCTGGACGTTTTTCAATGGCAAAAATCAATGAATATTGTAAATGCACAAACAGTAATTTCTCCGCATTGCAAGGTGCAATTCTGAAATTTTTTGCTTTTTCCTGCTCCTCTTAGCATGATAAAGAAGATTCAAAGAGAGTGAGATGCCAGCTCCTTTCATTCAGTCAGTAGCTTCAATCATTTCTGGACGTTTTTCAATGGCAAAAATCAATGTATATTGTAAATGCACAAACAGTAATTTCTCCGCATTGCAAGGTGCAATTCTGAAATTTTTTGCTTTTTCCTGCTCCTCTTAGCATGATAAAGAAGATTCAAAGAGAGTGAGATGCCAGCTCCTTTCATTCAGTCAGTAGCTTCAATCATTTCTGGACATTTTTCAATGGCAAAAATCAATGTATATTGTAAATGCACAAACAGTAATTTCTCCGCATTGCAAGGTGCAATTCTGAAATTTTTTGCTTTTTCCTGCTCCTCTTAGCATGATAAAGAAGATTCAAAGAGAGTGAGATGCCAGCTCCTTTCATTCAGTCAGTAGCTTCAATCATTTCTGGACGTTTTTCAATGGCAAAAATCAATGAATATTGTAAATGCACAAACAGTAATTTCTCCGCATTGCAAGGTGCAATTCTGAAATTTTTTGCTTTTTCCTGCTCCTCTTAGCATGATAAAGAAGATTCAAAGAGAGTGAGATGCCAGCTCCTTTCATTCAGTCAGTAGCTTCAAACATTTCTGGTATATGAATAACATGATGTTTTTCAATGGCAAAAATCAATGAATTTTGTAAATGCACAAACAGCAATTTCTCCGCATTGCAAGGTGCAATTCTGAAATTTTTTGCTTTTTCCTGCTCCTCTTAGCATGATAAAGAAGATTCAAAGAGAGTGAGATGCCAGCTCCTTTCATTCAGTCAGTAGCTTCAATCATTTCTGGACGTTTTTCAATGGCAAAAATCAATGAATATTGTAAATGCACAAACAGTAATTTCTCCGCATTGCGAGGTGCAATTCTGAAATTTTTTGCTTTTTCCTGCTCCTCTTAGCATGATAAAGAAGATTCAAAGAGAGTGAGATGCCAGCTCCTTTCATTCAGTCAGTAGCTTCAATCATTTCTGGTATATGAATAACATGATGTTTTTCAATGGCAAAAATCAATGAATATTGTAAATGCACAAACAGTAATTTCTCCGCATTGCAAGGTGCAATTCTGAAATTTTTTGCTTTTTCCTGCTCCTCTTAGCATGATAAAGAAGATTCAAAGAGAGTGAGATGCCAGCTCCTTTCATTCAGTCAGTAGCTTCAATCATTTCTGGTATATGAATAACATGATGTTTTTCAATGGCAAAAATCAATGAATATTGTAAATGCACAAACAGTAATTTATTCGCATTGCAAGGTGCAATTCTGAAATTTTTTGCTTTTTCCTGCTCCTCTTAGCATGATAAAGAAGATTCAAAGACAGTGAGATGCCAGCTCCTTTCATTCAGTCAGTAGCTTCAAACATTTCTGGTATATGAATAACATGATGTTTTTCAATGGCAAAAATCAATGAATATTGTAAATGCACAAACAGTAATTTCTCCGCATTGCAAGGTGCAATTCTGAAATTTTTTGCCTTTTCCTGCTCCTCTTAGCATGATAAAGAAGATTCAAAGAGAGTGAGATGCCAGCTCCTTTCATTCAGTCAGTAGCTTCAATCATTTCTGGACATTTTTCAATGGCAAAAATCAATGAATATTGTAAATGCACAAACAGTAATTTCTCCGCATTGCAAGGTGCAATTCTGAAATTTTTTGCTTTTTCCTGCTCCTCTTAGCATGATAAAGAAGATTCAAAGAGAGTGAGATGCCAGCTCCTTTCATTCAGTCAGTAGCTTCAAACATTTCTGGTATATGAATAACATGATGTTTTTCAATGGCAAAAATCAATGAATATTGTAAATGCACAAACAGTAATTTCTCCGCATTGCAAGGTGCAATTCTGAAATTTTTTGCTTTTTCCTACTCCTCTTAGCATGATAAAGAAGATTCAAAGAGAGTGAGATGCCAGCTCCTTTCATTCAGTCAGTAGCTTCAATCATTTCTGGACGTTTTTCAATGGCAAAAATCAATGAATATTGTAAATGCACAAACAGTAATTTCTCCGCATTGCAAGGTGCAATTCTGAAATTTTTTGCTTTTTCCTGCTCCTCTTAGCATGATAAAGAAGATTCAAAGAGAGTGAGATGCCAGCTCCTTTCATTCAGTCAGTAGCTTCAATCATTTCTGGTATATGAATAACATGATGTTTTTCAATGGCAAAAATCAATGAATATTGTAAATGCACAAACAGTAATTTCTCCGCATTGCAAGGTGCAATTCTGAAATTTTTTGCTTTTTCCTGCTCCTCTTAGCATGATAAAGAAGATTCAAAGAGAGTGAGATGCCAGCTCCTTTCATTCAGTCAGTAGCTTCAATCATTTCTGGACGTTTTTCAATGGCAAAAATCAATGAATATTGTAAATGCACAAACAGTAATTTCTCCGCATTGCAAGGTGCAATTCTGAAATTTTTTGCTTTTTCCTGCTCCTTTTAGCATGATAAAGAAGATTCAAAGAGAGTGACATGCCAGCTCCTTTCATTCAGTCAGTAGCTTCAAACATTTCTGGTATATGAATAACATGATGTTTTTCAATGGCAAAAATCAATGAATATTGTAAATGCACAAACAGTAATTTCTCCGCATTGCAAGGAGCAATTCTGAAATTTTTTGCATTTTCCTGCTCCTCTTAGCATGATAAAGAAGATTCAAAGAGAGTGAGATGCCAGCTCCTTTCATTCAGTCAGTAGCTTCAATCATTTCTGGACGTTTTTCAATGGCAAAAATCAATGAATATTGTAAATGCACAAACAGTAATTTCTCCGCATTGCAAGGTGCAATTCTGAAATTTTTTGCTTTTTCCTGCTCCTCTTAGCATGATAAAGAAGATTCAAAGAGAGTGAGATGCCAGCTCCTTTCATTCAGTCAGTAGCTTCAAACATTTCTGGACGTTTTTCAATGGCAAAAATCAATGAATATTGTAAATGCACAAACAGTAATTTCTCCGCATTGCAAGGTGCAATTCTGAAATTTTTTGCTTTTTCCTGCTCCTCTTAGCATGATAAAGAAGATTCAAAGAGAGTGAGATGCCAGCTCCTTTCATTCAGTCAGTAGCTTCAATCATTTCTGGTATATGAATAACATGATGTTTAACAATGGCAAAAATCAATGAATATTGTAAATGCACAAACAGTAATTTCTCCGCATTGCAAGGTGCAATTCTGAAATTTTTTGCTTTTTCCTGCTCCTCTTAGCATGATAAAGAAGATTCAAAGAGAGTGAGATGCCAGCTCCTTTCATTCAGTCAGTAGCTTCAATCATTTCTGGATGTTTTTCAATGGCAAAAATCAATGAATATTGTAAATGCACAAACAGTAATTTCTCCGCATTGCAAGGTGCAATTCTGAAATTTTTTGCTTTTTCCTGCTCCTCTTAGCATGATAAAGAAGATTCAAAGAGAGTGAGATGCCAGCTCCTTTCATTCAGTCAGTAGCTTCAATCATTTCTGGACGTTTTTCAACGGCAAAAATCAATGAATATTGTAAATGCACAAACAGTAATTTCTCCGCATTGCAAGGTGCAATTCTGAAATTTTTTGCTTTTTCCTGCTCCTCTTAGCATGATAAAGAAGATTCAAAGAGAGTGAGATGCCAGCTCCTTTCATTCAGTCAGTAGCTTCAATCATTTCTGGACGTTTTTCAATGGCAAAAATCAATGAATATTGTAAATGCACAAACAGTAATTTCTCCGCATTGCAAGGTGCAATTCTGAAATTTTTTGCTTTTTCCTGCTCCTCTTAGCATGATAAAGAAGATTCAAACAGAGTGAGATGCCAGCTCCTTTCATTCAGTCAGTAGCTTCAATCATTTCTGGACGTTTTTCAATGGCAAAAATCAATGAATATTGTAAATGCACAAACAGTAATTTCTCCGTATTGCAAGGTGCAATTCTGAAATTTTTTGCTTTTTCCTGCTCCTCTTAGCATGATAAAGAAGATTCAAAGAGAGTGAGATGCCAGCTCCTTTCATTCAGTCAGTAGCTTCAATCATTTCTGGACGTTTTTCAATGGCAAAAATCAATGAATATTGTAAATGCACAAGCAGTAATTTCTCCGCATTGCAAGGTGCAATTCTGAAATTTTTTGCTTTTTCCTGCTCCTCTTAGCATGATAAAGAAGATTCAAAGAGACTGAGATGCCAGCTCCTTTCATTCAGTCAGTAGCTTCAATCATTTCTGGACGTTTTTCAATGGCAAAAATCAATGAATATTGTAAATGCACAAACAGTAATTTCTCCGCATTGCAAGGTGCAATTCTGAAATTTTTTACTTTTTCCTGCTCATCTTAGCATGAAAAAGAAGATTCAAAGAGAGTGAGATGCCAGCTCCTTTCATTCAGTCAGTAGCTTCAATCATTTCTGGTATATGAATAACATGATGTTTTTCAATGGCAAAAATCAATGAATATTGTAAATGCACAAACAGTAATTTCTCCGCATTGCAAGGTGCAATTCTGAAATTTTTTGCTTTTTCCTGCTCCTCTTAGCATGATAAAGAAGATTCAAAGAGAGTGAGATGCCAGCTCCTTTCATTCAGTCAGTAGCTTCAATCATTTCTGGACGTTTTTCAATGGCAAAAATCAATGAATATTGTAAATGCACAAACAGTAATTTCTCCGCATTGCAAGGTGCAATTCTGAAATTTTTTGCTTTTTCCTGCTCCTCTTAGCATGATAAAGAAGATTCAAAGAGAGTGAGATGCCAGCTCCTTTCATTCAGTCAGTAGCTTCAATCATTTCTGGTATATGAATAACATGATGTTTTTCAATGGCAAAAATCAATGAATATTGTAAATGCACAAACAGTAATTTCTCCGCATTGCAAGGTGCAATTCTGAAATTTTTTGCTTTTTCCTGCTCCTCTTAGCATGATAAAGAAGATTCAAAGAGAGTGAGATGCCAGCTCCTTTCATTCAGTCAGTAGCTTCAAACATTTCTGGACGTTTTTCAATGGCAAAAATCAATGAATATTGTAAATGCACAAACAGTAATTTCTCCGCATTGCAAGGTGCAATTCTGAAATTTTTTGCTTTTTCCTGCTCCTCTTAGCATGATAAAGAAGATTCAAAGAGAGTGAGATGCCAGCTCCTTTCATTCAGTCAGTAGCTTCAATCATTTCTGGTATATGAATAACATGATGTTTAACAATGGCAAAAATCAATGAATATTGTAAATGCACAAACAGTAATTTCTCCGCATTGCAAGGTGCAATTCTGAAATTTTTTGCTTTTTCCTGCTCCTCTTAGCATGATAAAGAAGATTCAAAGAGAGTGAGATGCCAGCTCCTTTCATTCAGTCAGTAGCTTCAATCATTTCTGGATGTTTTTCAATGGCAAAAATCAATGAATATTGTAAATGCACAAACAGTAATTTCTCCGCATTGCAAGGTGCAATTCTGAAATTTTTTGCTTTTTCCTGCTCCTCTTAGCATGATAAAGAAGATTCAAAGAGAGTGAGATGCCAGCTCCTTTCATTCAGTCAGTAGCTTCAATCATTTCTGGACGTTTTTCAACGGCAAAAATCAATGAATATTGTAAATGCACAAACAGTAATTTCTCCGCATTGCAAGGTGCAATTCTGAAATTTTTTGCTTTTTCCTGCTCCTCTTAGCATGATAAAGAAGATTCAAAGAGAGTGAGATGCCAGCTCCTTTCATTCAGTCAGTAGCTTCAATCATTTTTGGACGTTTTTCAATGGCAAAAATCAATGAATATTGTAAATGCACAAACAGTAATTTCTCCGCATTGCAAGGTGCAATTCTGAAATTTTTTGCTTTTTCCTGCTCCTCTTAGCATGATAAAGAAGATTCAAAGAGAGTGAGATGCCAGCTCCTTTCATTCAGTCAGTAGCTTCAATCATTTCTGGACGTTTTTCAATGGCAAAAATCAATGAATATTGTAAATGCACAAACAGTAATTTCTCCGTATTGCAAGGTGCAATTCTGAAATTTTTTGCTTTTTCCTGCTCCTCTTAGCATGATAAAGAAGATTCAAAGAGAGTGAGATGCCAGCTCCTTTCATTCAGTCAGTAGCTTCAATCATTTCTGGACGTTTTTCAATGGCAAAAATCAATGAATATTGTAAATGCACAAGCAGTAATTTCTCCGCATTGCAAGGTGCAATTCTGAAATTTTTTACTTTTTCCTGCTCCTCTTAGCATGAAAAAGAAGATTCAAAGAGAGTGAGATGCCAGCTCCTTTCATTCAGTCAGTAGCTTCAATCATTTCTGGTATATGAATAACATGATGTTTTCAATGGCAAAAATCAATGAATATTGTAAATGCACAAACAGTAATTTCTCCGCATTGCAAGGTGCAATTCTGAATTTTTTTGCTTTTTCCTGCTCCTCTTAGCATGATAAAGAAGATTCAAAGAGAGTGAGATGCCAGCTCCTTTCATTCAGTCAGTAGCTTCAATCATTTCTGGACGTTTTTCAATGGCAAAAATCAATGAATATTGTAAATGCACAAACAGTAATTTCTCCGCATTGCAAGGTGCAATTCTGAAATTTTTTGCTTTTTCCTGCTCCTCTTAGCATGATAAAGAAGATTCAAAGAGAGTGAGATGCCAGCTCCTTTCATTCAGTCAGTAGCTTCAATCATTTCTGGTATATGAATAACATGATGTTTTTCAATCGCAAAAATCAATGAATATTGTAAATGCACAAACAGTAATTTCTCCGCATTGCAAGGTGCAATTCTGAAATTTTTTGCTTTTTCCTGCTCCTCTTAGCATGATAAAGAAGATTCAAAGAGAGTGAGATGCCAGCTCCTTTCATTCAGTCAGTAGCTTCAATCATTTCTGGTATATGAATAACATGATGTTTTTCAATGGCAAAAATCAATGAATATTGTAAATGCACAAACAGTAATTTCTCCGCATTGCAAGGTGCAATTCTGAAATTTTTTGCCTTTTCCTGCTCCTCTTAGCATGATAAAGAAGATTCAAAGAGAGTGAGATGCCAGCTCCTTTCATTCAGTCAGTAGCTTCAATCATTTCTGGACGTTTTTCAATGGCAAAAATCAATGAATATTGTAAATGCACAAACAGTAAATTCTCCGCATTGCAAGGTGCAATTCTGAAATTTTTTGCTTTTTCCTGCTCCTCTTAGCATGATAAAGAAGATTCAAAGAGAGTGAGATGCCAGCTCCTTTCATTCAGTCAGTAGCTTCAAACATTTCTGGTATATGAATAACATGATGTTTTTCAATGGCAAAAATCAATGAATATTGTAAATGCACAAACAGTAATTTCTCCGCATTGCAAGGTGCAATTCTGAAATTTTTTGCTTTTTCCTGCTCCTCTTAGCATGATAAAGAAGATTCAAAGAGAGTGAGATGCCAGCTCCTTTCATTCAGTCAGTAGCTTCAATCATTTCTGGACGTTTTTCAATGGCAAAAATCAATGAATATTGTAAATGCACAAACAGTAATTTCTCCGCATTGCAAGGTGCAATTCTGAAATTTTTTGCTTTTTCCTGCTCCTCTTAGCATGATAAAGAAGATTCAAAGAGAGTGAGATGCCAGCTCCTTTCATTCAGTCAGTAGCTTCAATCATTTCTGGACGTTTTTCAATGGCAAAAATCATTGAATATTGTAAATGCACAAACAGTAATTTCTCCGCATTGCAAGGTGCAATTCTGAAATTTTTTACTTTTTCCTGCTCCTCTTAGCATGATAAAGAAGATTCAAAGAGAGTGAGATGCCAGCTCCTTTCATTCAGTCAGTAGCTTCAATCATTTCTGGTATATGAATAACATGATGTTTTTCAATCGCAAAAATCAATGAATATTGTAAGTGCACAAACAGTAATTTCTCCGCATTGCAAGGTGCAATTCTGAAATGTTTTGCTTTTTCCTGCTCCTCTTAGCATGATAAAGAAGATTCAAAGAGAGTGAGATGCCAGCTCCTTTCATTCAGTCAGTAGCTTCAATCATTTCTGGACGTTTTTCAATGGCAAAAATCAATGAATATTGTAAATGCACAAACAGTAATTTCTCCGCATTGCAAGGTGCAATTCTGAAATTTTTTGCTTTTTCCTGCTCCTCTTAGCATGACAAAGAAGATTCAAAGAGAGTGAGATGCCAGATCCTTTCCTTCAGTCAGTAGCTTCAATCATTTCTGGTATATGAATAACATGATGTTTTTCAATGGCAAAAATCAATGAATTTTGTAAATGCACAAACAGTAATTTCTCCGCATTGCAAGGCGCAATTCTGAAATTTTTTGCTTTTTCCTGCTCCTCTTAGCATGATAAAGAAGATTCAAAGAGAGTGAGATGCCAGCTCCTTTCATTCAGTCAGTAGCTTCAATCATTTCTGGACATTTTTCAATGGCAAAAATCAATGAATATTGTAAATGCACAAACAGTAATTTCTCCGCATTGCAAGGTGCAATTCTGAAATTTTTTGCTTTTTCCTGCTCCTCTTAGCATGATAAAGAAGATTCAAAGAGAGTGAGATGCCAGCTCCTTTCATTCAGTCAGTAGCTTCAATCATTTCTGGACGTTTTTCAATGGCAAAAATCAATGAATATTGTAAATGCACAAACAGTAATTTCTCCGCATTGCAAGGTGCAATTCTGAAATTTTTTGCTTTTTCCTGCTCCTCTTAGCATGATAAAGAAGATTCAAAGAGAGTGAGATGCCAGCTCCTTTCATTCAGTCAGTAGCTTCAATCATTTCTGGACGTTTTTCAATGGCAAAAATCATTGAATATTGTAAATGCACAAACAGTAATTTCTCCGCATTGCAAGGTGCAATTCTGAAATTTTTTACTTTTTCCTGCTCCTCTTAGCATGATAAAGAAGATTCAAAGAGAGTGAGATGCCAGCTCCTTTCATTCAGTCAGTAGCTTCGCTTCAAACATTTCTGGTATATGAATAACATGATGTTTTTCAATGGCAAAAATCAATGAATATTGTAAATGCACACACAGTAATTTCTCCGCATTGCAAGGTGCAATTCTGAAATTTTTTGCTTTTTCCTGCTCCTCTTAGCATGATAAAGAAGATTCAAAGAGAGTGAGATGCCAGCTCCTTTCATTCAGTCAGTAGCTTCAATCATTTCTGGTATATGAATAACATGATGTTTTTCAATGGCAAAAATTAATGAATATTGTAAATGCACAAACAGTAATTTCTCCGCATTGCAAGGTGCAATTCTGAAATTTTTTGCTTTTTCCTGCTCCTCTTAGCATGATAAAGAAGATTCAAAGAGAGTGAGATGCCAGCTCCTTTCATTCAGTCAGTAGCTTCAATCATTTCTGGACGTTTTTCAATGGCAAAAATCAATGAATATTGTAAATGCACAAACAGTAATTTCTCCGCATTGAAGGTGCAATTCTGAAATTTTTTGCTTTTTCCTGCTCCTCTTAGCATGATAAAGAAGATTCAAAGAGAGTGAGATGCCAGCTCCTTTCATTCAGTCAGTAGCTTCAAACATTTCTGGTATATGAATAACATGATGTTTTTCAATGGCAAAAATCAATGAATATTGTAAATGCACAAACAGTAATTTCTCCGCATTGCAAGGTGCAATTCTGAAATTTTTTGCTTTTTCCTGCTCCTCTTAGCATGATAAAGAAGATTCAAAGAGAGTGAGATGAGAGCTCCTTTCATTCAGTCAGTAGCTTCAATCATTTCTGGACGTTTTTCAATGGCAAAAATCAATGAATATTGTAAATGCACAAACAGTAATTTCTCCGCATTGCAAGGTGCAATTCTGAAATTTTTTGCTTTTTCCTGCTCCTCTTAGCATGATAAAGAAGATTCAAAGAGAGTGAGATGCCAGCTCCTTTCATTCAGTCAGTAGCTTCAATCATTTCTGGACGTTTTTCAATGGCAAAAATCAATGAATATTGTAAATGCACAAACAGTAATTTCTCCGCATTGCAAGGTGCAATTCTGAAATTTTTTGCTTTTTCCTGCTCCTCTTAGCATGATAAAGAAGATTCAAAGAGAGTGAGATGCCAGCTCCTTTCATTCAGTCAGTAGCTTCAATCATTTCTGGTATATGAATAACATGATGTTTTTCAATGGCAAAAATCAATGAATATTGTAAATGCACAAACAGTAATTTCTCCGCATTGCAAGGTGCAATTCTGAAATTTTTTGCTTTTTCCTGCTCCTCTTAGCATGATAAAGAAGATTCAAAGAGAGTGAGATGCCAGCTCCTTTCATTCAGTCAGTAGCTTCAATCATTTCTGGACGTTTTTCAATGGCAAAAATCAATGAATATTGTAAATGCACAAACAGTAATTTCTCCGCATTGCAAGGTGCAATTCTGAAATTTTTTGCTTTTTCCTGCTCCTCTTAGCATGGTAAAGAAGACTCAAAGAGAGTGAGATGCCAGCTCCTTTCATTCAGTCAGTAGCTTCAATCATTTCTGGACGTTTTTCAACGGCAAAAATCAATGAATATTGTAGATGCACAAACAGTAATTTCTCCGCATTGCAAGGTGCAATTCTGAAATTTTTTGCTTTTTCCTGCTCCTCTTAGCATGATAAAGAAGATTCAAAGAGACTGAGATGCCAGCTCCTTTCATTCAGTCAGTAGCTTCAATCATTTCTGGACGTTTTTCAATGGCAAAAATCAATGAATATTGTAAATGCACAAACAGTAATTTCTCCGCATTGCAAGGTGCAATTCTGAAATTTTTTGCTTTTTCCTGCTCCTCTTAGCATGATAAAGAAGATTCAAAGAGAGTGAGATGCCAGCTCCTTTCATTCAGTCAGTAGCTTCAATCATTTCTGGATGTTTTTCAATGGCAAAAATCAATGAATATTGTAAATGCACAAACAGTAATTTCTCCGCATTGCAAGGTGCAATTCTGAAATTTTTTGCTTTTTCCTGCTCCTCTTAGCATGATAAAGAAGATTCAAAGAGAGTGAGATGCCAGCTCATTTCATTCAGTCAGTAGCTTCAATCATTTCTGGACGTTTTTCAATGGCAAAAATCAATGAATATTGTAAATGCACAAACAGTAATTTCTCCGCATTGCAAGGTGCAATTCTGAAATTTTTTACTTTTTCCTGCTCCTCTTAGCATGAAAAAGAAGATTCAAAGAGAGTGAGATGCCAGCTCCTTTCATTCAGTCAGTAGCTTCAATCATTTCTGGTATATGAATAACATGATGTTTTCAATGGCAAAAATCAATGAATATTGTAAATGCACAAACAGTAATTTCTCCGCATTGCAAGGTGCAATTCTGAATTTTTTTGCTTTTTCCTGCTCCTCTTAGCATGATAAAGAAGATTCAAAGAGAGTGAGATGCCAGCTCCTTTCATTCAGTCAGTAGCTTCAATCATTTCTGGACGTTTTTCAATGGCAAAAATCAATGAATATTGTAAATGCACAAACAGTAATTTCTCCGCATTGCAAGGTGCAATTCTGAAATTTTTTGCTTTTTCCTGCTCCTCTTAGCATGATAAAGAAGATTCAAAGAGAGTGAGATGCCAGCTCCTTTCATTCAGTCAGTAGCTTCAATCATTTCTGGTATATGAATAACATGATGTTTTTCAATCGCAAAAATCAATGAATATTGTAAATGCACAAACAGTAATTTCTCCGCATTGCAAGGTGCAATTCTGAAATTTTTTGCTTTTTCCTGCTCCTCTTAGCATGATAAAGAAGATTCAAAGAGAGTGAGATGCCAGCTCCTTTCATTCAGTCAGTAGCTTCAATCATTTCTGGTATATGAATAACATGATGTTTTTCAATGGCAAAAATCAATGAATATTGTAAATGCACAAACAGTAATTTCTCCGCATTGCAAGGTGCAATTCTGAAATTTTTTGCCTTTTCCTGCTCCTCTTAGCATGATAAAGAAGATTCAAAGAGAGTGAGATGCCAGCTCCTTTCATTCAGTCAGTAGCTTCAATCATTTCTGGACGTTTTTCAATGGCAAAAATCAATGAATATTGTAAATGCACAAACAGTAAATTCTCCGCATTGCAAGGTGCAATTCTGAAATTTTTTTCTTTTTCCTGCTCCTCTTAGCATGATAAAGAAGATTCAAAGAGAGTGAGATGCCAGCTCCTTTCATTCAGTCAGTAGCTTCAAACATTTCTGGTATATGAATAACATGATGTTTTTCAATGGCAAAAATCAATGAATATTGTAAATGCACAAACAGTAATTTCTCCGCATTGCAAGGTGCAATTCTGAAATTTTTTGCTTTTTCCTGCTCCTCTTAGCATGATAAAGAAGATTCAAAGAGAGTGAGATGCCAGCTCCTTTCATTCAGTCAGTAGCTTCAATCATTTCTGGACGTTTTTCAATGGCAAAAATCAATGAATATTGTAAATGCACAAACAGTAATTTCTCCGCATTGCAAGGTGCAATTCTGAAATTTTTTGCTTTTTCCTGCTCCTCTTAGCATGATAAAGAAGATTCAAAGAGAGTGAGATGCCAGCTCCTTTCATTCAGTCAGTAGCTTCAATCATTTCTGGACGTTTTTCAATGGCAAAAATCAATGAATATTGTAAATGCACAAACTGCAATTTCTCCGCATTGCAAGGTGCAATTCTGAAATTTTTTGCTTTTTCCTGCTCCTCTTAGCATGATAAAGAAGATTCAAAGAGAGTGAGATGCCAGCTCCTTTCATTCAGTCAGTAGCTTCAATCATTTCTGGTATATGAATAACATGATGTTTTTCAATGGCAAAAATCAATGAATATTGTAAATGCACAAACAGTAATTTCTCCGCATTGCAAGGTGCAATTCTGAAATTTTTTGCTTTTTCCTGCTCCTCTTAGCATGATAAAGAAGATTCAAAGAGAGTGAGATGCCAGCTCCTTTCATTCAGTCAGTAGCTTCAATCATTTCTGGACGTTTTTCAATGGCAAAAATCATTGAATATTGTAAATGCACAAACAGTAATTTCTCCGCATTGCAAGGTGCAATTCTGAAATTTTTTACTTTTTCCTGCTCCTCTTAGCATGATAAAGAAGATTCAAAGAGAGTGAGATGCCAGCTCCTTTCATTCAGTCAGTAGCTTCAATCATTTCTGGTATATGAATAACATGATGTTTTTCAATCGCAAAAATCAATGAATATTGTAAGTGCACAAACAGTAATTTCTCCGCATTGCAAGGTGCAATTCTGAAATGTTTTGCTTTTTCCTGCTCCTCTTAGCATGATAAAGAAGATTCAAAGAGAGTGAGATGCCAGCTCCTTTCATTCAGTCAGTAGCTTCAATCATTTCTGGACGTTTTTCAATGGCAAAAATCAATGAATATTGTAAATGCACAAACAGTAATTTCTCCGCATTGCAAGGTGCAATTCTGAAATTTTTTGCTTTTTCCTGCTCCTCTTAGCATGACAAAGAAGATTCAAAGAGAGTGAGATGCCAGATCCTTTCCTTCAGTCAGTAGCTTCAATCATTTCTGGTATATGAATAACATGATGTTTTTCAATGGCAAAAATCAATGAATTTTGTAAATGCACAAACAGTAATTTCTCCGCATTGCAAGGCGCAATTCTGAAATTTTTTGCTTTTTCCTGCTCCTCTTAGCATGATAAAGAAGATTCAAAGAGAGTGAGATGCCAGCTCCTTTCATTCAGTCAGTAGCTTCAATCATTTCTGGACATTTTTCAATGGCAAAAATCAATGAATATTGTAAATGCACAAACAGTAATTTCTCCGCATTGCAAGGTGCAATTCTGAAATTTTTTGCTTTTTCCTGCTCCTCTTAGCATGATAAAGAAGATTCAAAGAGAGTGAGATGCCAGCTCCTTTCATTCAGTCAGTAGCTTCAATCATTTCTGGACGTTTTTCAATGGCAAAAATCAATGAATATTGTAAATGCACAAACAGTAATTTCTCCGCATTGCAAGGTGCAATTCTGAAATTTTTTGCTTTTTCCTGCTCCTCTTAGCATGATAAAGAAGATTCAAAGAGAGTGAGATGCCAGCTCCTTTCATTCAGTCAGTAGCTTCAATCATTTCTGGACGTTTTTCAATGGCAAAAATCATTGAATATTGTAAATGCACAAACAGTAATTTCTCCGCATTGCAAGGTGCAATTCTGAAATTTTTTACTTTTTCCTGCTCCTCTTAGCATGATAAAGAAGATTCAAAGAGAGTGAGATGCCAGCTCCTTTCATTCAGTCAGTAGCTTCGCTTCAAACATTTCTGGTATATGAATAACATGATGTTTTTCAATGGCAAAAATCAATGAATATTGTAAATGCACACACAGTAATTTCTCCGCATTGCAAGGTGCAATTCTGAAATTTTTTGCTTTTTCCTGCTCCTCTTAGCATGATAAAGAAGATTCAAAGAGAGTGAGATGCCAGCTCCTTTCATTCAGTCAGTAGCTTCAATCATTTCTGGTATATGAATAACATGATGTTTTTCAATGGCAAAAATTAATGAATATTGTAAATGCACAAACAGTAATTTCTCCGCATTGCAAGGTGCAATTCTGAAATTTTTTGCTTTTTCCTGCTCCTCTTAGCATGATAAAGAAGATTCAAAGAGAGTGAGATGCCAGCTCCTTTCATTCAGTCAGTAGCTTCAATCATTTCTGGACGTTTTTCAATGGCAAAAATCAATGAATATTGTAAATGCACAAACAGTAATTTCTCCGCATTGAAGGTGCAATTCTGAAATTTTTTGCTTTTTCCTGCTCCTCTTAGCATGATAAAGAAGATTCAAAGAGAGTGAGATGCCAGCTCCTTTCATTCAGTCAGTAGCTTCAAACATTTCTGGTATATGAATAACATGATGTTTTTCAATGGCAAAAATCAATGAATATTGTAAATGCACAAACAGTAATTTCTCCGCATTGCAAGGTGCAATTCTGAAATTTTTTGCTTTTTCCTGCTCCTCTTAGCATGATAAAGAAGATTCAAAGAGAGTGAGATGAGAGCTCCTTTCATTCAGTCAGTAGCTTCAATCATTTCTGGACGTTTTTCAATGGCAAAAATCAATGAATATTGTAAATGCACAAACAGTAATTTCTCCGCATTGCAAGGTGCAATTCTGAAATTTTTTGCTTTTTCCTGCTCCTCTTAGCATGATAAAGAAGATTCAAAGAGAGTGAGATGCCAGCTCCTTTCATTCAGTCAGTAGCTTCAATCATTTCTGGACGTTTTTCAATGGCAAAAATCAATGAATATTGTAAATGCACAAACAGTAATTTCTCCGCATTGCAAGGTGCAATTCTGAAATTTTTTGCTTTTTCCTGCTCCTCTTAGCATGATAAAGAAGATTCAAAGAGAGTGAGATGCCAGCTCCTTTCATTCAGTCAGTAGCTTCAATCATTTCTGGTATATGAATAACATGATGTTTTTCAATGGCAAAAATCAATGAATATTGTAAATGCACAAACAGTAATTTCTCCGCATTGCAAGGTGCAATTCTGAAATTTTTTGCTTTTTCCTGCTCCTCTTAGCATGATAAAGAAGATTCAAAGAGAGTGAGATGCCAGCTCCTTTCATTCAGTCAGTAGCTTCAATCATTTCTGGACGTTTTTCAATGGCAAAAATCAATGAATATTGTAAATGCACAAACAGTAATTTCTCCGCATTGCAAGGTGCAATTCTGAAATTTTTTGCTTTTTCCTGCTCCTCTTAGCATGGTAAAGAAGACTCAAAGAGAGTGAGATGCCAGCTCCTTTCATTCAGTCAGTAGCTTCAATCATTTCTGGACGTTTTTCAACGGCAAAAATCAATGAATATTGTAGATGCACAAACAGTAATTTCTCCGCATTGCAAGGTGCAATTCTGAAATTTTTTGCTTTTTCCTGCTCCTCTTAGCATGATAAAGAAGATTCAAAGAGACTGAGATGCCAGCTCCTTTCATTCAGTCAGTAGCTTCAATCATTTCTGGACGTTTTTCAATGGCAAAAATCAATGAATATTGTAAATGCACAAACAGTAATTTCTCCGCATTGCAAGGTGCAATTCTGAAATTTTTTGCTTTTTCCTGCTCCTCTTAGCATGATAAAGAAGATTCAAAGAGAGTGAGATGCCAGCTCCTTTCATTCAGTCAGTAGCTTCAATCATTTCTGGATGTTTTTCAATGGCAAAAATCAATGAATATTGTAAATGCACAAACAGTAATTTCTCCGCATTGCAAGGTGCAATTCTGAAATTTTTTGCTTTTTCCTGCTCCTCTTAGCATGATAAAGAAGATTCAAAGAGAGTGAGATGCCAGCTCATTTCATTCAGTCAGTAGCTTCAATCATTTCTGGACGTTTTTCAATGGCAAAAATCAATGAATATTGTAAATGCACAAACAGTAATTTCTCCGCATTGCAAGGTGCAATTCTGAAATTTTTTGCTTTTTCCTGCTCCTCTTAGCATGATAAAGAAGATTCAAAGAGAGTGAGATGCCAGCTCCTTTCATTCAGTCAGTAGCTTCAATCATTTCTGGACGTTTTTCAATGGCAAAAATCAATGAATATTGTAAATGCACAAACAGTAATTTCTCCGCATTGCAAGGTGCAATTCTGAAATTTTTTGCTTTTTCCTGCTCCTCTTAGCATGATAAAGAAGATTCAAAGAGAGTGAGATGCCAGCTCCTTTCATTCAGTCAGTAGCTTCAATCATTTCTGGACGTTTTTCAATGGCAAAAATCAATGAATATTGTAAATGCACAAACAGTAATTTCTCCGCATTGAAGGTGCAATTCTGAAATTTTTTGCTTTTTCCTGCTCCTCTTAGCATGATAAAGAAGATTCAAAGAGAGTGAGATGCCAGCTCCTTTCATTCAGTCAGTAGCTTCAAACATTTCTGGTATATGAATAACATGATGTTTTTCAATGGCAAAAATCAATGAATATTGTAAATGCACAAACAGTAATTTCTCCGCATTGCAAGGTGCAATTCTGAAATTTTTTGCTTTTTCCTGCTCCTCTTAGCATGATAAAGAAGATTCAAAGAGAGTGAGATGAGAGCTCCTTTCATTCAGTCAGTAGCTTCAATCATTTCTGGACGTTTTTCAATGGCAAAAATCAATGAATATTGTAAATGCACAAACAGTAATTTCTCCGCATTGCAAGGTGCAATTCTGAAATTTTTTGCTTTTTCCTGCTCCTCTTAGCATGATAAAGAAGATTCAAAGAGAGTGAGATGCCAGCTCCTTTCATTCAGTCAGTAGCTTCAATCATTTCTGGACGTTTTTCAATGGCAAAAATCAATGAATATTGTAAATGCACAAACAGTAATTTCTCCGCATTGCAAGGTGCAATTCTGAAATTTTTTGCTTTTTCCTGCTCCTCTTAGCATGATAAAGAAGATTCAAAGAGAGTGAGATGCCAGCTCCTTTCATTCAGTCAGTAGCTTCAATCATTTCTGGTATATGAATAACATGATGTTTTTCAATGGCAAAAATCAATGAATATTGTAAATGCACAAACAGTAATTTCTCCGCATTGCAAGGTGCAATTCTGAAATTTTTTGCTTTTTCCTGCTCCTCTTAGCATGATAAAGAAGATTCAAAGAGAGTGAGATGCCAGCTCCTTTCATTCAGTCAGTAGCTTCAATCATTTCTGGACGTTTTTCAATGGCAAAAATCAATGAATATTGTAAATGCACAAACAGTAATTTCTCCGCATTGCAAGGTGCAATTCTGAAATTTTTTGCTTTTTCCTGCTCCTCTTAGCATGGTAAAGAAGACTCAAAGAGAGTGAGATGCCAGCTCCTTTCATTCAGTCAGTAGCTTCAATCATTTCTGGACGTTTTTCAACGGCAAAAATCAATGAATATTGTAGATGCACAAACAGTAATTTCTCCGCATTGCAAGGTGCAATTCTGAAATTTTTTGCTTTTTCCTGCTCCTCTTAGCATGATAAAGAAGATTCAAAGAGACTGAGATGCCAGCTCCTTTCATTCAGTCAGTAGCTTCAATCATTTCTGGACGTTTTTCAATGGCAAAAATCAATGAATATTGTAAATGCACAAACAGTAATTTCTCCGCATTGCAAGGTGCAATTCTGAAATTTTTTGCTTTTTCCTGCTCCTCTTAGCATGATAAAGAAGATTCAAAGAGAGTGAGATGCCAGCTCCTTTCATTCAGTCAGTAGCTTCAATCATTTCTGGATGTTTTTCAATGGCAAAAATCAATGAATATTGTAAATGCACAAACAGTAATTTCTCCGCATTGCAAGGTGCAATTCTGAAATTTTTTGCTTTTTCCTGCTCCTCTTAGCATGATAAAGAAGATTCAAAGAGAGTGAGATGCCAGCTCATTTCATTCAGTCAGTAGCTTCAATCATTTCTGGACGTTTTTCAATGGCAAAAATCAATGAATATTGTAAATGCACAAACAGTAATTTCTCCGCATTGCAAGGTGCAATTCTGAAATTTTTTGCTTTTTCCTGCTCCTCTTAGCATGATAAAGAAGATTCAAAGAGAGTGAGATGCCAGCTCCTTTCATTCAGTCAGTAGCTTCAATCATTTCTGGACGTTTTTCAATGGCAAAAATCAATGAATATTGTAAATGCACAAACAGTAATTTCTCCGCATTGCAAGGTGCAATTCTGAAATTTTTTGCTTTTTCCTGCTCCTCTTAGCATGATAAAGAAGATTCAAAGAGAGTGAGATGCCAGCTCCTTTCATTCAGTCAGTAGCTTCAATCATTTCTGGACGTTTTTCAATGGCAAAAATCAATGAATATTGTAAATGCACAAACAGTAATTTCTCCGCATTGAAGGTGCAATTCTGAAATTTTTTGCTTTTTCCTGCTCCTCTTAGCATGATAAAGAAGATTCAAAGAGAGTGAGATGCCAGCTCCTTTCATTCAGTCAGTAGCTTCAAACATTTCTGGTATATGAATAACATGATGTTTTTCAATGGCAAAAATCAATGAATATTGTAAATGCACAAACAGTAATTTCTCCGCATTGCAAGGTGCAATTCTGAAATTTTTTGCTTTTTCCTGCTCCTCTTAGCATGATAAAGAAGATTCAAAGAGAGTGAGATGAGAGCTCCTTTCATTCAGTCAGTAGCTTCAATCATTTCTGGACGTTTTTCAATGGCAAAAATCAATGAATATTGTAAATGCACAAACAGTAATTTCTCCGCATTGCAAGGTGCAATTCTGAAATTTTTTGCTTTTTCCTGCTCCTCTTAGCATGATAAAGAAGATTCAAAGAGAGTGAGATGCCAGCTCCTTTCATTCAGTCAGTAGCTTCAATCATTTCTGGACGTTTTTCAATGGCAAAAATCAATGAATATTGTAAATGCACAAACAGTAATTTCTCCGCATTGCAAGGTGCAATTCTGAAATTTTTTGCTTTTTCCTGCTCCTCTTAGCATGATAAAGAAGATTCAAAGAGAGTGAGATGCCAGCTCCTTTCATTCAGTCAGTAGCTTCAATCATTTCTGGACGTTTTTCAATGGCAAAAATCAATGAATATTGTAAATGCACAAACAGTAATTTCTCCGCATTGCAAGGTGCAATTCTGAAATTTTTTGCTTTTTCCTGCTCCTCTTAGCATGGTAAAGAAGACTCAAAGAGAGTGAGATGCCAGCTCCTTTCATTCAGTCAGTAGCTTCAATCATTTCTGGACGTTTTTCAACGGCAAAAATCAATGAATATTGTAGATGCACAAACAGTAATTTCTCCGCATTGCAAGGTGCAATTCTGAAATTTTTTGCTTTTTCCTGCTCCTCTTAGCATGATAAAGAAGATTCAAAGAGACTGAGATGCCAGCTCCTTTCATTCAGTCAGTAGCTTCAATCATTTCTGGACGTTTTTCAATGGCAAAAATCAATGAATATTGTAAATGCACAAACAGTAATTTCTCCGCATTGCAAGGTGCAATTCTGAAATTTTTTGCTTTTTCCTGCTCCTCTTAGCATGATAAAGAAGATTCAAAGAGAGTGAGATGCCAGCTCCTTTCATTCAGTCAGTAGCTTCAATCATTTCTGGATGTTTTTCAATGGCAAAAATCAATGAATATTGTAAATGCACAAACAGTAATTTCTCCGCATTGCAAGGTGCAATTCTGAAATTTTTTGCTTTTTCCTGGTCCTCTTAGCATGATAAAGAAGATTCAAAGAGAGTGAGATGCCAGCTCATTTCATTCAGTCAGTAGCTTCAATCATTTCTGGACGTTTTTCAATGGCAAAAATCAATGAATATTGTAAATGCAGAAACAGTAATTTCTCCGCATTGCAAGGTGCAATTCTGAAATTTTTTGCTTTTTCCTGCTCCTCTTAGCATGATAAAGAAGATTCAAAGAGAGTGAGATGCCAGCTCCTTTCATTCAGTCAGTAGCATCAAACATTTCTGGTATATGAATAACATGATGTTTTTCAATGGCAAAAATCAATGAATATTGTAAATGCACAAACAGTAATTTCTTCGCATTGCAAGGTGCAATTCTGAAATTTTTTGCTTTTTCCTGCTCCTCTTAGCATGATAAAGAAGATTCAAAGAGAGTGAGATGCCAGCTCCTTTCATTCAGTCAGTAGCTTCAAACATTTCTGGTATATGAATAACATGATGTTTTTCAATGGCGGCAAAAATCAATGAATATTGTAAATGCACAAACAGTAATTTCTCCGCATTGCAAGGTGCAATTCTGAAATTTTTTGCTTTTTCCTGCTCCTCTTAGCATGATAAAGAAGATTCAAAGAGAGTGAGATGCCAGCTCCTTTCATTCAGTCAGTAGCTTCAATCATTTCTGGACGTTTTTCAATGGCAAAAATCAATGAATATTGTAAATGCACAAACAGTAATTTCTCCGCATTGCAAGGTGCAATTCTGAAATTTTTTGCTTTTTCCTGCTCCTCTTAGCATGATAAAGAAGATTCAAAGAGAGTGAGATGCCAGCTCCTTTCATTCAGTCAGTAGCTTCAATCATTTCTGGACGTTTTTCAATGGCAAAAATCAATGAATATTGTAAATGCACAAACAGTAATTTCTCCGCATTGCAAGGTGCAATTCTGAAATTTTTTGCTTTTTCCTGCTCCTCTTAGTATGATAAAGAAGATTCAAAGAGAGTGAGATGCCAGCTCCTTTCATTCAGTCAGTAGCTTCAAACATTTCTGGTATATGAATAACATGATGTTTTTCAATGGCAAAAATCAATGAATATTGTAAATGCACAAACAGTAATTTCTCCGCATTGCAAGGTGCAATTCTGAAATTTTTTGCTTTTTCCTGCTCCTCTTAGCATGATAAAGAAGATTCAAAGAGAGTGAGATGCCAGCTCCTTTCATTCAGTCAGTAGCTTCAATCATTTCTGGTATATGAATAACATGATGTTTTTCAATGGCAAAAATTAATGAATATTGTAAATGCACAAACAGTAATTTCTCCGCATTGCAAGGTGCAATTCTGAAATTTTTTGCTTTTTCCTGCTCCTCTTAGCATGATAAAGAAGATTCAAAGAGAGTGAGATGCCAGCTCCTTTCATTCAGTCAGTAGCTTCAATCATTTCTGGACGTTTTTCAATGGCAAAAATCAATGAATATTGTAAATGCACAAACAGTAATTTCTCCGCATTGAAGGTGCAATTCTGAAATTTTTTGCTTTTTCCTGCTCCTCTTAGTATGATAAAGAAGATTCAAAGAGAGTGAGATGCCAGCTCCTTTCATTCAGTCAGTAGCTTCAAACATTTCTGGTATATGAATAACATGATGTTTTTCAATGGCAAAAATCAATGAATATTGTAAATGCACAAACAGTAATTTCTCCGCATTGCAAGGTGCAATTCTGAAATTTTTTGCTTTTTCCTGCTCCTCTTAGCATGATAAAGAAGATTCAAAGAGAGTGAGATGCCAGCTCCTTTCATTCAGTCAGTAGCTTCAATCATTTCTGGACGTTTTTCAATGGCAAAAATCAATGAATATTGTAAATGCACAAACAGTAATTTCTCCGAATCTTCTTTATCATGCTAAGAGGAGCAGGAAAAAGCAAAAAATTTCAGAATTGCACCTTGCAATGCGGAGAAATTACTGTTTGTGCATTTACAATATTCATTGATTTTTGCCATTGAAAAACATCATGTTATTCATATACCAGAAATGTTTGAAGCTACTGACTGAATGAAAGGAGCTGGCATCTCACTCTCTTTGAATCTTCTTTATCATGCTAAGAGGAGCAGGAAAAAGCAAAAAATTTCAGAATTGCACCTTGCAATGCGGAGAAATTACTGTTTGTGCATTTACAATATTCATTGATTTTTGCCATTGAAAAACGTCCAGAAATGATTGAAGCTACTGACTGAATGAAAGGAGCTGGCATCTCACTCTCTTTGAATCTTCTTTATCATGCTAAGAGGAGCAGGAAAAATCAAAAAATTTCAGAATTGCACCTTGCAATGCGGAGAAATTACTGTTTGTGCATTTACAATATTCATTGATTTTTGCCATTGAAAAACATGTTATTCATATACCAGAAATGTTTGAAGCTACTGACTGAATGAAAGGAGCTGGCACCTCACTCTCTTTCAATCTTCTTTATCATGCTAAGAGGAGCGGGAAAAAGCAAAAAATTTCAGAATTGCACCTTGCAATGCGGAGAAATTACTGTTTGTGCATTTACAATATTCATTGATTTTTGCCATTGAAAAACGTCCAGAAATGATTGAAGGTACTGACTAAATGAAAGGAGCTGGCATCTCACTCTCTTTGAATCTTCTTTACCATGCTAAGAGGAGCAGGAAAAAGCAAAAAATTTCAGAATTGCACCTTGCAATGCGGAGAAATTACTGTTTGTGCATTTACAATATTCATTGATTTTTGCCATTGAAAAACGTCCAGAAATGATTGAAGCTACTGACTGAATGAAAGGAGCTGGCATCTCACTCTCTTTGAATCTTCTTTATCATGCTAAGAGGAGCAGGAAAAAGCAAAAAATTTCAGAATTGCACCTTGCAATACGGAGAAATTACAGTTTGTGCATTTACAATATTCATTGATTTTTGCCATTGAAAAACATCCAGAAATGATTGAAGCTACTGACTGAATGAAAGGAGCTGGCATCTCACTCTCTTTGAATCTTCTTTATCATGCTAAGAGGAGCAGGAAAAAGCAAAAAATTTCAGACTTGCACCTTGCAATGCGGAGAAATTACTGTTTGTGCATTTACAATATTCATTGATTTTTGCCATTGAAAAACATCATGTTATTCATATACCAGAAATGTTTGAAGCTACTGACTGAATGAAAGGAGCTGGCATCTCACTCTCTTTGAATCTTCTTTATCATGCTAAGAGGAGCAGGAAAAAGCAAAAAATTTCAGAATTGCACCTTGCAATGCGGAGAAATTACTGTTTGTGCATTTACAATATTCATTGATTTTTGCCATTGAAAAACGTCCAGAAATGATTGAAGCTACTGACTGAATGAAAGGAGCTGGCATCTCACTCTCTTTGAATCTTCTTTATCATGCTAAGAGGAGCAGGAAAAAGCAAAAAATTTCAGAATTGCACCTTGCAATGCGGAGAAATTACTGTTTGTGCATTTACAATATTCATTGATTTTTGCCATTGAAAAACATCATGTTATTCATATACCAGAAATGTTTGAAGCTACTGACTGAATGAAAGGAGCTGACATCTCACTCTCTTTGAATCTTCTTTATCATGCTAAGAGGAGCAGGAAAAAGCAAAAAATTTCAGAATTGCACCTTGCAATGCGGAGAAATTACTGTTTGTGCATTTACAATATTCATTGATTTTTGCCATTGAAAAACGTCCAGAAATGATTGAAGCTACTGACTGAATGAAAGGAGCTGGCATCTCACTCTCTTTGAATCTTCTTTATCATGCTAAGAGGAGCAGGAAAAAGCAAAAAATTTCAGAATTGCACCTTGCAATGCGGAGAAATTACTGTTTGTGCATTTACAATATTCATTGATTTTTGCCATTGAAAAACATCATGTTATTCATATACCAGAAATGTTTGAAGCTACTGACTGAATGAAAGGAGCTGGCATCTCACTCTCTTTGAATCTTCTTTATCATGCTAAGAGGAGCAGGAAAAAGCAAAAAATTTCAGAATTGCACCTTGCAATGTGGAGAAATTACTGTTTGTGCATTTACAATATTCATTGATTTTTGCCATTGAAAAACATCATGTTATTCATATACCAGAAATGTTTGAAGCTACTGACTGAATGAAAGGAGCTGGCATCTCACTCTCTTTGAATCTTCTTTATCATGCTAAGAGGAGCAGGAAAAAGCAAAAAATTTCAGAATTGCACCTTGCAATGCGGAGAAATTACTGTTTGTGCATTTACAATATTCATTGATTTTTACCATTGAAAAACATCCAGAAATGATTGAAGCTACTGACTGAATGAAAGGAGCTGGCATCTCACTCTCTTTGAATCTTCTTTATCATGCTAAGAGGAGCAGGAAAAAGCAAAAAATTTCAGAATTGCACCTTGCAATGCGGAGAAATTACTGTTTGTGCATTTACAATATTCATTGATTTTTGCCATTGAAAAACATCATGTTATTCATATACCAGAAATGTTTGAAGCTACTGACTGAATGAAAGGAGCTGGCATCTCACTCTCTTTGAATCTTCTTTATCATGCTAAGAGGAGCAGGAAAAAGCAAAAAATTTCAGAATTGCACCTTGCAATGTGGAGAAATTACTGTTTGTGCATTTACAATATTCATTGATTTTTACCTTTGAAAAACGTCCAGAAATGATTGAAGCTACTGACTGAATGAAAGTAGCTGGCATCTCACTCTCTTTGAATCTTCTTTATCATGCTAAGAGGAGCAGGAAAAAGCAAAAAATTTCAGAATTGCACCTTGCAATGCGGAGAAATTACTGTTTGTGCATTTACAATATTCATTGATTTTTGCCATTGAAAAACGTCCAGAAATGATTGAAGCTACTGATTGAATGAAAGGAGCTGGCATCTCACTCTCTTTGAATCTTCTTTATCATGCTAAGAGGAGCAGGAAAAAGCAAAAAATTTCAGAATTGCACCTTGCAATGCGGAGAAATTACTGTTTGTGCATTTACAATATTCATTGATTTTTGCCATTGAAAAACATGTTATTCATATACCAGAAATGTTTGAAGCTACTGACTGAATGAAAGGAGCTGGCACCTCACTCTCTTTGAATCTTCTTTATCATGCTAAGAGGAGCAGGAAAAAGCAAAAAATTTCAGAATTGCACCTTGCAATGCGGAGAAATTACTGTTTGTGCATTTACAATATTCATTGATTTTTGCCATTGAAAAACATCATGTTATTCATATACCAGAAATGTTTGAAGCTACTGACTGAATGAAAGGAGTTGGCATCTCACTCTCTTTGAATCTTCTTTATCATGCTAAGAGGAGCAGGAAAAAGCAAAAAATTTCAGAATTGCACCTTGCAATGCGGAGAAATTACTGTTTGTGCATTTACAATATTCATTGATTTTTGCCATTGAAAAACATCATGTTATTCATATACCTGAAATGTTTGAAGCTACTGACTGAATGAAAGGAGCTGGCATCTCACTCTCTTTGAATCTTCTTTATCATGCTAAGAGGAGCAGGAAAAAGCAAAAAATTTTAGAATTGCACATTGCAATGTGGAGAAATTACTGTTTGTGCATTTACAATATTCATTGATTTTTACCATTGAAAAACGTCCAGAAATGATTGAAGCTACTGACTGAATGAAAGTAGCTGGCATCTCACTCTCTTTGAATCTTCTTTATCATGCTAAGAGGAGCAGGAAAAAGCAAAAAATTTCAGACTTGCACCTTGCAATGCGGAGAAATTACTGTTTGTGCATTTACAATATTCATTGATTTTTGCCATTGAAAAACATCATGTTATTCATATTCCAGAAATGTTTGAAGCTACTGACTGAATGAAAGGAGCTGGCATCTCACTCTCTTTGAATCTTCTTTATCATGCTAAGAGGAGCAGGAAAAAGCAAAAAATTTCAGAATTGCACCTTGCAATGCGGAGAAATTACTGTTTGTGCATTTACAATATTCATTGATTTTTGCCATTGAAAAACGTCCAAAAATGATTGAAGCTACTGACTGAATGAAAGAGCTGGCATCTCACTCTCTTTGAATCTTCTTTATCATGCTAAGAGGAGCAGGAAAAAGCAAAAAATTTCAGAATTGCACCTTGCAATGCGGAGAAATTACTGTTTGTGCATTTACAATATTCATTGATTTTTGCCATTGAAAAACGTCCAGAAATGATTGAAGCTACTGACTGAATGAAAGGAGCTGGCATCTCACTCTCTTTGAATCTTCTTTATCATGCTAAGAGGAGCAGGAAAAAGCAAAAAATTTCAGAATTGCACCTTGCAATGCGGAGAAATTACTGTTTGTGCATTTACAATATTCATTGATTTTAGCCATTGAAAAACATCATGTTATTCATATACCAGAAATGTTTGAAGCTACTGACTGAATGAAAGGAGCTGACATCTCACTCTCTTTGAATCTTCTTTATCATGCTAAGAGGAGCAGGAAAAAGCAAAAAATTTCAGAATTGCACCTTGCAATGCGGAGAAATTACTGTTTGTGCATTTACAATATTCATTGATTTTTGCCATTGAAAAACGTCCAGAAATGATTGAAGCTACTGACTGAATGAAAGGAGCTGGCATCTCACTCTCTTTGAATCTTCTTTATCATGCTAAGAGGAGCAGGAAAAAGCAAAAAATTTCAGAATTGCACCTTGCAATGCGGAGAAATTACTGTTTGTGCATTTACAATATTCATTGATTTTTGCCATTGAAAAACATCATGTTATTCATATACCAGAAATGTTTGAAGCTACTGACTGAATGAAAGGAGCTGGCATCTCACTCTCTTTGAATCTTCTTTATCATGCTAAGAGGAGCAGGAAAAAGCAAATAATTTCAGAATTGCACCTTGCAATGTGGAGAAATTACTGTTTGTGCATTTACAATATTCATTGATTTTTGCCATTGAAAAACATCATGTTATTCATATACCAGAAATGTTTGAAGCTACTGACTGAATGAAAGGAGCTGGCATCTCACTCTCTTTGAATCTTCTTTATCATGCTAAGAGGAGCAGGAAAAAGCAAAAAATTTCAGAATTGCACCTTGCAATGTGGAGAAATTACTGTTTGTGCATTTACAATATTCATTGATTTTTACCATTGAAAAACGTCCAGAAATGATTGAAGCTACTGACTGAATGAAAGTAGCTGGCATCTCACTCTCTTTGAATCTTCTTTATCATGCTAAGAGGAGCAGGAAAAAGCAAAAAAATTTCAGACTTGCACCTTGCAATGCGGAGAAATTACTGTTTGTGCATTTACAATATTCATTGATTTTTGCCATTGAAAAACATCATGTTATTCATATACCAGAAATGTTTGAAGCTACTGACTGAATGAAAGGAGCTGGCATCTCACTCTCTTTGAATCTTCTTTATCATGCTAAGAGGAGCAGGAAAAAGCAAAAAATTTCAGAATTGCACCTTGCAATGCGGAGAAATTACTGTTTGTGCATTTACAATATTCATTGATTTTTGCCATTGAAAAACATCCAGAAATGATTGAAGCTACTGACTGAATGAAAGGAGCTGGCATCTCACTCTCTTTGAATCTTCTTTATCATGCTAAGAGGAGCAGGAAAAAGCAAAAAATTTCAGAATTGCACCTTGCAATGCGGAGAAATTACTGTTTGTGCATTTACAATATTCATTGATTTTTGCCATTGAAAAACATCATGTTATTCATATACCAGAAATGTTTGAAGCTACTGACTGAATGAAAGGAGCTGACATCTCACTCTCTTTGAATCTTCTTTATCATGCTAAGAGGAGCAGGAAAAAGCAAAAAATTTCAGAATTGCACCTTGCAATGCGGAGAAATTACTGTTTGTGCATTTACAATATTCATTGATTTTTGCCATTGAAAAACATCCAGAAATGATTGAAGCTACTGACTGAATGAAAGGAGCTGGCATCTCACTCTTTTTGAATCTTCTTTATCATGCTAAGAGGAGCAGGAAAAAGCAAAAAATTTCAGAATTGCACCTTGCAATGCGGAGAAATTACTGTTTGTGCATTTACAATATTCATTGATTTTTGCCATTGAAAAACATCATGTTATTCATATACCAGAAATGTTTGAAGCTACTGACTGAATGAAAGGAGCTGGCATCTCACTCTCTTTGAATCTTCTTTATCATGCTAAGAGGAGCAGGAAAAAGCAAAAAATTTCAGAATTGCACCTTGCAATGCGGAGAAATTACTGTTTGTGCATTTACAATATTCATTGATTTTTGCCATTGAAAAACATCATGTTATTCATATACCAGAAATGTTTGAAGCTACTGACTGAATGAAAGGAGCTGGCATCTCACTCTCTTTGAATCTTCTTTATCATGCTAAGAGGAGCAGGAAAAAGCAAAAAATTTCAGAATTGCACCTTGCAATGTGGAGAAATTACTGTTTGTGCATTTACAATATTCATTGATTTTTACCATTGAAAAACGTCCAGAAATGATTGAAGCTACTGACTGAATGAAAGGAGCTGGCATCTCACTCTCTTTGAATCTTCTTTATCATGCTAAGAGGAGCAGGAAAAAGCCAAAAATTTCAGAATTGCACCTTGCAATGCGGAGAAATTACTGTTTGTGCATTTACAATATTCATTGATTTTTGCCATTGAAAAACGTCCAGAAATGATTGAAGCTACTGACTGAATGAAAGGAGCTGGCATGTCACTCTCTTTGAATCTTCTTTATCATGCTAAGAGGAGCAGGAAAAATCAAAAAATTTCAGAATTGCACCTTGCAATGCGGAGAAATTACTGTTTGTGCATTTACAATATTCATTGATTTTTGCCATTGAAAAACATGTTATTCATATACCAGAAATGTTTGAAGCTACTGACTGAATGAAAGGAGCTGGCACCTCACTCTCTTTGAATCTTCTTTATCATGCTAAGAGGAGCGGGAAAAAGCAAAAAATTTCAGAATTGCACCTTGCAATGCGGAGAAATTACTGTTTGTGCATTTACAATATTCATTGATTTTTGCCATTGAAAAACGTCCAGAAATGATTGAAGGTACTGACTGAATGAAAGGAGCTGGCATCTCACTCTCTTTGAATCTTCTTTATCATGCTAAGAGGAGCAGGAAAAAGCAAAAAATTTCAGAATTGCACCTTGCAATGCGGAGAAATTACTGTTTGTGCATTTACAATATTCATTGATTTTTGCCATTGAAAAACATCATGTTATTCATATACCAGAAATGTTTGAAGCTACTGACTGAATGAAAGGAGGTGGCATCTCACTCTCTTTGAATCTTCTTTATCATGCTAAGAGGAGCAGGAAAAAGCAAAAAATTTCAGAATTGCACCTTGCAATGCGGAGAAATTACTGTTTGTGCATTTACAATATTCATTGATTTTTGCCATTGAAAAACGTCCAGAAATGATTGAAGCTACTGACTGAATGAAAGGAGCTGGCATCTCACTCTCTTTGAATCTTCTTTATCATGCTAAGAGGAGCAGGAAAAAGCAAAAAATTTCAGACTTGCACCTTGCAATGCGGAGAAATTACTGTTTGTGCATTTACAATATTCATTGATTTTTGCCATTGAAAAACATCATGTTATTCATATACCAGAAATGTTTGAAGCTACTGACTGAATGAAAGGAGCTGGCATCTCACTCTCTTTGAATCTTCTTTATCATGCTAAGAGGAGCAGGAAAAAGCAAAAAATTTCAGAATTGCACCTTGCAATGCGGAGAAATTACTGTTTGTGCATTTACAATATTCATTGATTTTTGAAATTGAAAAACGTCCAGAAATGATTGAAGCTACTGACTGAATGAAAGGAGCTGGCATCTCACTCTCTTTGAATCTTGTTTATCATGCTAAGAGGAGCAGGAAAAAGCAAAAAATTTCAGAATTGCACCTTGCAATGCGGAGAAATTACTGTTTGTGCATTTACAATATTCATTTATTTTTGCCATTGAAAAACGTCCAGAAATGATTGAAGCTACTGACTGAATGAAAGGAGCTGGCATCTCACTCTCTTTGAATCTTCTTTATCATGCTAAGAGGAGCAGGAAAAAGCAAAAAATTTCAGAATTGCACCTTGCAATGCGGAGAAATTACTGTTTGTGCATTTACAATATTCATTGATTTTTGCCATTGAAAAACATCATGTTATTCATATACCAGAAATGATTGAAGCTACTGACTGAATGAAAGGAGCTGGCATCTCACTCTCTTTGAATCTTCTTTATCATGCTAAGAGGAGCAGGAAAAAGTAAAAAATTTCAGAATTGCACCTTGCAATGCGGAGAAATTACTGTTTGTGCATTTATAATATTCAATGATTTTTGCCATTGAAAAACGTCCAGAAATGATTGAAGCTACTGACTGAACGAAAGGAGCTGGCATCTCACTCTCTTTGAATCTTCTTTATCATGCTAAGAGGAGCAGGAAAAAGCAAAAAATTTCAGAATTGCACCTTGCAATGCGGAGAAATTACTGTTTGTGCATTTACAATATTCATTGATTTTTGCCATTGAAAAACGTCCAGAAATGATTGAAGCTACTGACTGAATGAAAGGAGCTGGCATCTCACTCTCTTTGAATCTTCTTTATCATGCTAAGAGGAGCAGGAAAAAGCAAAAAATTTCAGAATTGCACCTTGCAATGCGGAGAAATTACTGTTTGTGCATTTACAATATTCATTGATTTTTGCCATTGAAAAACATCATGTTATTCATATACCAGAAATGTTTGAAGCTACTGACTGAATGAAAGGAGCTGACATCTCACTCTCTTTGAATCTTCTTTATCATGCTAAGAGGAGCAGGAAAAAGCAAAAAATTTCAGAATTGCACCTTGCAATGCGGAGAAATTACTGTTTGTGCATTTACAATATTCATTGATTTTTGCCATTGAAAAACGTCCAGAAATGATTGAAGCTACTGACTGAATGAAAGGAGCTGGCATCTCACTCTCTTTGAATCTTCTTTATCATGCTAAGAGGAGCAGGAAAAAGCAAAAAATTTCAGAATTGCACCTTGCAATGCGGAGAAATTACTGTTTGTGCATTTACAATATTCATTGATTTTTGCCATTGAAAAACGTCCAGAAATGATTGAAGCTACTGACTGAATGAAAGGAGCTGGCATCTCACTCTCTTTGAATATTCTTTATCATGCTAAGAGGAGCAGGAAAAAGCAAAAAATTTCAGAATTGCACCTTGCAATGCGGAGAAATTACAGTTTGTGCATTTACAATATTCATTGATTTTTGCCATTGAAAAACATCCAGAAATGATTGAAGCTACTGACTGAATGAAAGGAGCTGGCATCTCACTCTCTTTGAATCTTCTTTATCATGCTAAGAGGAGCAGGAAAAAGCAAAAAATTTCAGAATTGCACCTTGCAATGCGGAGAAATTACTGTTTGTGCATTTACAATATTCATTGATTTTTGCCATTGAAAAACATCATGTTATTCATATACCAGAAATGTTTGAAGCTACTGACTGAATGAAAGGAGCTGGCATCTCACTCTCTTTGAATCTTCGTTATCATGCTAAGAGGAGCAGGAAAAAGCAAAAAATTTCAGAATTGCACCTTGCAATGTGGAGAAATTACTGTTTGTGCATTTACAATATTCATTGATTTTTACCATTGAAAAACGTCCAGAAATGATTGAAGCTACTGACTGAATGAAAGTAGCTGGCATCTCACTCTCTTTGAATCTTCTTTATCATGCTAAGAGGAGCAGGAAAAAGCAAAAAATTTCAGACTTGCACCTTGCAATGCGGAGAAATTACTGTTTGTGCATTTACAATATTCATTGATTTTTGCCATTGAAAAACGTCCAGAAATGATTGAAGGTACTGACTGAATGAAAGGAGCTGGCATCTCACTCTCTTTGAATCTTCTTTATCATGCTAAGAGGAGCAGGAAAAAGCAAAAAATTTCAGAATTGCACCTTGCAATGCGGAGAAATTACTGTTTGTGCATTTACAATATTCATTGATTTTTGCCACTGAAAAACGTCCAGAAATGATTGAAGATACTGACTGAATGAAAGGAGCTGGCATCTCACTCTCTTTGAATCTTCTTTATCATGCTAAGAGGAGCAGGAAAAAGCAAAAAATTTCAGAATTGCACCTTGCAATGCGGAGAAATTACAGTTTGTGCATTTACAATATTCATTGATTTTTGCCATTGAAAAACATCCAGAAATGATTGAAGCTACTGACTGAATGAAAGGAGCTGGCATCTCACTCTCTTTGAATCTTCTTTATCATGCTAAGAGGAGCAGGAAAAAGCAAAAAATTTCAGAATTGCACCTTGCAATGCGGAGAAATTACTGTTTGTGCATTTACAATATTCATTGATTTTTGCCATTGAAAAACATCATGTTATTCATATACCAGAAATGTTTGAAGCTACTGACTGAATGAAAGGAGCTGGCATCTCACTCTCTTTGAATCTTCTTTATCATGCTAAGAGGAGCAGGAAAAAGCAAAAAATTTCAGAATTGCACCTTGCAATGTGGAGAAATTACTGTTTGTGCATTTACAATATTCATTGATTTTTACCATTGAAAAACGTCCAGAAATGATTGAAGCTACTGACTGAATGAAAGTAGCTGGCATCTCACTCTCTTTGAATCTTCTTTATCATGCTAAGAGGAGCAGGAAAAAGCAAAAAATTTCAGACTTGCACCTTGCAATGCGGAGAAATTACTGTTTGTGCATTTACAATATTCATTGATTTTTGCCATTGAAAAACATCATGTTATTCATATACCAGAAATGTTTGAAGCTACTGACTGAATGAAAGGAGCTGGCATCTCACTCTCTTTGAATCTTCTTTATCATGCTAAGAGGAGCAGGAAAAAGCAAAAAATTTCAGAATTGCACCTTGCAATGCGGAGAAATTACTGTTTGTGCATTTACAATATTCATTGATTTTTGCCATTGAAAAACATCATGTTATTCATATACCAGAAATGTTTGAAGCTACTGACTGAATGAAAGGAGCTGGCATCTCACTCTCTTTGAATCTTCTTTATCATGCTAAGAGGAGCAGGAAAAAGCAAAAAATTTCAGAATTGCACCTTGCAATGCGGAGAAATTACTGTTTGTGCATTTACAATATTCATTGATTTTTGCCATTGAAAAACGTCCAGAAATGATTGAAGCTACTGACTGAATGAAAGGAGCTGGCATCTCACTCTCTTTGAATCTTCTTTATCATGCTAAGAGGAGCAGGAAAAAGCAAAAAATTTCAGAATTGCACCTTGCAATGCGGAGAAATTACTGTTTGTGCATTTACAATATTCATTGATTTTTGCCATTGAAAAACGTCCAGAAATGATTGAAGCTACTGACTGAATGAAAGGAGCTGGCATCTCACTCTCTTTGAATCTTCTTTATCATGCTAAGAGGAGCAGGAAAAAGCAAAAAATTTCAGAATTGCACCTTGCAATACGGAGAAATTACAGTTTGTGCATTTACAATATTCATTGATTTTTGCCATTGAAAAACATCCAGAAATGATTGAAGCTACTGACTGAATGAAAGGAGCTGGCATCTCACTCTCTTTGAATCTTCTTTATCATGCTAAGAGGAGCAGGAAAAAGCAAAAAATTTCAGACTTGCACCTTGCAATGCGGAGAAATTACTGTTTGTGCATTTACAATATTCATTGATTTTTGCCATTGAAAAACATCATGTTATTCATATACCAGAAATGTTTGAAGCTACTGACTGAATGAAAGGAGCTGGCATCTCACTCTCTTTGAATCTTCTTTATCATGCTAAGAGGAGCAGGAAAAAGCAAAAAATTTCAGAATTGCACCTTGCAATGCGGAGAAATTACTGTTTGTGCATTTACAATATTCATTGATTTTTGCCATTGAAAAACGTCCAGAAATGATTGAAGCTACTGACTGAATGAAAGGAGCTGGTATCTCACTCTCTTTGAATCTTCTTTATCATGCTAGGATTAACAGGAAAAAGCAAAAAATTTCAGAATTGCACCTTGCAATGTGGAGATATTACTGTTTGTGCATTTACAATATTCATTGATTTTTGCCATTGAAAAACGTCCAGAAATGTTTGAAGCTACTGACTGAATGAAAGGAGCTGGCATCTCACTCTCTTTGAATCTTCTTTATCATGCTAGGATTAACAGGAAAAAGCTAAAAATTTCAGAATTTCACCTTGCAATGTGGAGATATTACTGTTTGTGCATTTACAATATTCATTGATTTTTGCCATTGAAAAACATGTTTTTCGTATACCAGAAATGTTTGAAGCTACTGACTGAATGAAAGGAGCTGGCATCTCACTCTCTTTGAATCTTCTTTATCATGCTAGGATTAGCAGGAAAAAGCAAAAAATTTCAGAATTGCACCTTGCAATGTGGAGATATTACTGTTTGTGCATTTACAATATTCATTGATTTTTGCCATTGAAAAACATGTTTTTCATATACCAGAAATGTTTGAAGCTACTGACTGAATGAAAGGAGCTGGCATCTCACTCTCTTTGAATCTTCTTTATCATGCTAGGATTAGCAGGAAAAAGCAAAAAATTTCAGAATTGCACCTTGCAATGTGGAGATATTACTGTTTGTGCATTTACAATATTCATTGATTTTTGCCATTGAAAAACATGTTTTTCATATACCAGAAATGTTTGAAGCTACTGACTGAATGAAAGGAGCTGGCATCTCACTCTCTTTGAATCTTCTTTATCATGCTAGGATTAGCAGGAAAAAGCAAAAAATTTCAGAATTGCACCTTGCAATGTGGAGATATTACTGTTTGTGCATTTACAATATTCATTGATTTTTGCCATTGAAAAACATGTTTTTCATATACCAGAAATGTTTGAAGCTACTGACTGAATGAAAGGAGCTGGCATCTCACTCTCTTTGAATCTTCTTTATCATGCTAGGATTAACAGGAAAAAACAAAAAATTTCAGAATTGCACCTTGCAATGTGGAGATATTACTGTTTGTGCATTTACAATATTCATTGATTTTTGCCATTGAAAAACATGTTTTTCATATACCAGAAATGTTTGAAGCTACTGACTGAATGAAAGGAGCTGGCATCTCACTCTCTTTGAATCTTCTTTATCATGCTAGGATTAACAGGAAAAAGCAAAAAATTTCAGAATTGCACCTTGCAATGTGGAGATATTACTGTTTGTGCATTTACAATATTCATTGATTTTTGCCATTGAAAAACGTCCAGAAATGTTTGAAGCTACTGACTGAATGAAAGGAGCTGGCATCTCACTCTCTTTGAATCTTCTTTATCATGCTAGGATTAGCAGGAAAAAGCAAAAAATTTCAGAATTGCACCTTGCAATGTGGAGATATTACTGTTTGTGCATTTACAATATTCATTGATTTTTGCCATTGAAAAACGTCCAGAAATGTTTGAAGCTACTGACTGAATGAAAGGAACTGGCATCTCACTCTCTTTGAATCTTCTTTATCATGCTAGGATTAGCAGGAAAAAGCAAAAAATTTCAGAATTGCACCTTGCAATGTGGAGATATTACTGTTTGTGCATTTACAATATTCATTGATTTTTGCCATTGAAAAACATGTTTTTCATATACCAGAAATGTTTGAAGCTACTGACTGAATGAAAGGAGCTGGCATCTCACTCTCTTTGAATCTTCTTTATCATGCTAGGATTAGCAGGAAAAAGCAAAAAATTTCAGAATTGCACCTTGCAATGTGGAGATATTACTGTTTGTGCATTTACAATATTCATTGATTTTTGCCATTGAAAAACATGTTTTTCATATACCAGAAATGTTTGAAGCTACTGACTGAATGAAAGGAGCTGGCATCTCACTCTCTTTAAATCTTCTTTATCATGCTAGGATTAACAGGAAAAGCAAAAAATTTCAGAATTGCACCTTGCAATGTGGAGATATTACTGTTTGTGCATTTACAATATTCATTGATTTTTGCCATTGAAAAACGTCCAGAAATGTTTGAAGCTACTGACTGAATGAAAGGAGCTGGCATCTCACTCTCTTTGAATCTTCTTTATCATGCTAGGATTAGCAGGAAAAAGCAAAAAATTTCAGAATTGCACCTTGCAATGCGGAGAAATTACTGTTTGTGCATTTACAATATTCATTGATTTTTGCCATTGAAAAACATCAATCATTTCTGGTATATGAATAACATGATATTTTTCAATGGCAAAAATCAATGAATTTTGTAAATGCACAAACAGTAATTTCTCCGCATTGCAAGGCGCAATTCTGAAATTTTTTGCTTTTTCCTGCTCCTCTTAGCATGATAAAGAAGATTCAAAGAGAGTGAGATGCCAGCTCCTTTCATTCAGTCAGTAGCTTCAATCATTTCTGGACATTTTTCAATGGCAAAAATCAATGAATATTGTAAATGCACAAACAGTAATTTCTCCGCATTGCAAGGTGCAATTCTGAAATTTTTTGCTTTTTCCTGCTCCTCTTAGCATGATAAAGAAGATTCAAAGAGAGTGAGATGCCAGCTCCTTTCATTCAGTCAGTAGCTTCAATCATTTCTGGACGTTTTTCAATGGCAAAAATCAATGAATATTGTAAATGCACAAACAGTAATTTCTCCGCATTGCAAGGTGCAATTCTGAAATTTTTTGCTTTTTCCTGCTCCTCTTAGCATGATAAAGAAGATTCAAAGAGAGTGAGATGCCAGCTCCTTTCATTCAGTCAGTACCTTCAATCATTTCTGGACGTTTTTCAATGGCAAAAATCAATGAATATTGTAAATGCACAAACAGTAATTTCTCCGCATTGCAAGGTGCAATTCTGAAATTTTTTGCTTTTTCCTGCTCCTCTTAGCATGATAAAGAAGATTCAAAGAGAGTGAGATGCCAGCTCCTTTCATTCAGTCAGTAGCTTCAATCATTTCTGGACGCTTTTCAATGGCAAAATTCAATGAATATTGTAAATGCACAAACTGTAATTTCTCCGCATTGCAAGGTGCAATTCTGAAATTTTTTGCTTTTTCCTGCTCCTCTTAGCATGATAAAGAAGATTCAAAGAGAGTGAGATGCCAGCTCCTTTCATTCAGTCAGTAGCTTCAATCATTTCTGGTATATGAATAACATGATGTTTTTCAATAGCAAAAATCAATGAATATTGTAAATGCACAAACAGTAATTTCTCCGCATTGCAAGGTGCAATTCTGAAATTTTTTGCTTTTTCCTGCTCCTCTTAGCATGATAAAGAAGATTCAAAGAGAGTGAGATGCCAGCTCCTTTCATTCAGTCAGTAGCTTCAATCATTTCTGGACGTTTTTCAATGGCAAAAATCAATGAATATTGTAAATGCACAAACAGTAATTTCTCCGCATTGCAAGGTGCAATTCTGAAATTTTTTGCTTTTTCCTGCTCCTCTTAGCATGATAAAGAAGATTCAAAGAGAGTGAGATGCCAGCTCCTTTCATTCAGTCAGTAGCTTCAATCATTTCTGGACGTTTTTCAATGGCAAAAATCAATGAATATTGTAAATGCACAAACTATAATTTCTCCGCATTGCAAGGTGCAATTCTGAAATTTTTTGCTTTTTCCTGCTCCTCTTAGCATGATAAAGAAGATTCAAAGAGAGTGAGATGCCAGCTCCTTTCATTCAGTCAGTAGCTTCAATCATTTCTGGTATATGAATAACATGATGTTTTTCAATAGCAAAAATCAATGAATATTGTAAATGCACAAACAGTAATTTCTCCGCATTGCAAGGTGCAATTCTGAAATTTTTTGCTTTTTCCTGCTCCTCTTAGCATGATAAAGAAGATTCAAAGAGAGTGAGATGCCAGCTCCTTTCATTCAGTCAGTAGCTTCAATCATTTCTGGACGTTTTTCAATGGCAAAAATCAATGAATATTGTAAATGCACAAACAGTAATTTCTCCGCATTGCAAGGTGCAATTCTGAAATTTTTTGCTTTTTCCTGCTCCTCTTAGCATGATAAACAAGATTCAAAGAGAGTGAGATGCCAGCTCCTTTCATTCAGTCAGTAGCTTCAATCATTTCTGGACGTTTTTCAATGGCAAAAATCATTGAATATTGTAAATGCACAAACAGTAATTTCTCCGCATTGCAAGGTGCAATTCTGAAATTTTTTGCTTTTTCCTGCTCCTCTTAGCATGATAAAGAAGATTCAAAGAGAGTGAGATGCCAGCTCCTTTCATTCAGTCAGTAGCTTCAAACATTTCTGGTATATGAATAACATGATGTTTTTCAATGGCAAAAATCAATGAATATTGTAAATGCACAAACAGTAATTTCTCCGCATTGCAAGGTGCAATTCTGAAATTTTTTGCTTTTTCCTGCTCCTCTTAGCATGATAAAGAAGATTCAAAGAGAGTGAGATGCCAGCTCCTTTCATTCAGTCAGTAGCTTCAATCATTTCTGGACGTTTTTCAATGGCAAAAATCAATGAATATTGTAAATGCACAAACAGTAATTTCTCCGCATTGCAAGGTGCAATTCTGAAATTTTTTGCTTTTTCCTGCTCCTCTTAGCATGATAAAGAAGATTCAAAGAGAGTGAGATGCCAGCTCCTTTCATTCAGTCAGTAGCTTCAATCATTTCTGGACGTTTTTCAATGGCAAAAATCATTGAATATTGTAAATGCACAAACAGTAATTTCTCCGCATTGCAAGGTGCAATTCTGAAATTTTTTACTTTTTCCTGCTCCTCTTAGCATGATAAAGAAGATTCAAAGAGAGTGAGATGCCAGCTCCTTTCATTCAGTCAGTAGCTTCAATCATTTCTGGTATATGAATAACATGATGTTTTTCAATCGCAAAAATCAATGAATATTGTAAATGCACAAACAGTAATTTCTCCGCATTGCAAGGTGCAATTCTGAAATGTTTTGCTTTTTCCTGCTCCTCTTAGCATGATAAAGAAGATTCAAAGAGAGTGAGATGCCAGCTCCTTTCATTCAGTCAGTAGCTTCAATCATTTCTGGACGTTTTTCAATGGCAAAAATCAATGAATATTGTAAATGCACAAACAGTAATTTCTCCGCATTGCAAGGTGCAATTCTGAAATTTTTTGCTTTTTCCTGCTCCTCTTAGCATGACAAAGAAGATTCAAAGAGAGTGAGATGCCAGATCCTTTCCTTCAGTCAGTAGCTTCAATCATTTCTGGTATATGAATAACATGATGTTTTTCAATCGCAAAAATCAATGAATTTTGTAAATGCACAAACAGTAATTTCTCCGCATTGCAAGGCGCAATTCTGAAATTTTTTGCTTTTTCCTGCTCCTCTTAGCATGATAAAGAAGATTCAAAGAGAGTGAGATGCCAGCTCCTTTCATTCAGTCAGTAGCTTCAATCATTTCTGGACGTTTTTCAATGGCAAAAATCAATGAATATTGTAAATGCACAAACAGTAATTTCTCCGCATTGCAAGGTGCAATTCTGAAATTTTTTGCTTTTTCCTGCTCCTCTTAGCATGATAAAGAAGATTCAAAGAGAGTGAGATGCCAGCTCCTTTCATTCAGTCAGTAGCTTCAATCATTTCTGGACGTTTTTCAATGGCAAAAATCATTGAATATTGTAAATGCACAAACAGTAATTTCTCCGCATTGCAAGGTGCAATTCTGAAATTTTTTACTTTTTCCTGCTCCTCTTAGCATGATAAAGAAGATTCAAAGAGAGTGAGATGCCAGCTCCTTTCATTCAGTCAGTAGCTTCAATCATTTCTGGTATATGAATAACATGATGTTTTTCAATCGCAAAAATCAATGAATATTGTAAATGCACAAACAGTAATTTCTCCGCATTGCAAGGTGCAATTCTGAAATGTTTTGCTTTTTCCTGCTCCTCTTAGCATGATAAAGAAGATTCAAAGAGAGTGAGATGCCAGCTCCTTTCATTCAGTCAGTAGCTTCAATCATTTCTGGACGTTTTTCAATGGCAAAAATCAATGAATATTGTAAATGCACAAACAGTAATTTCTCCGCATTGCAAGGTGCAATTCTGAAATTTTTTGCTTTTTCCTGCTCCTCTTAGCATGACAAAGAAGATTCAAAGAGAGTGAGATGCCAGATCCTTTCCTTCAGTCAGTAGCTTCAATCATTTCTGGTATATGAATAACATGATGTTTTTCAATCGCAAAAATCAATGAATTTTGTAAATGCACAAACAGTAATTTCTCCGCATTGCAAGGCGCAATTCTGAAATTTTTTGCTTTTTCCTGCTCCTCTTAGCATGATAAAGAAGATTCAAAGAGAGTGAGATGCCAGCTCCTTTCATTCAGTCAGTAGCTTCAATCATTTCTGGACATTTTTCAATGGCAAAAATCAATGAATATTGTAAATGCACAAACAGTAATTTCTCCGCATTGCAAGGTGCAATTCTGAAATTTTTTGCTTTTTCCTGCTCCTCTTAGCATGATAAAGAAGATTCAAAGAGAGTGAGATGCCAGCTCCTTTCATTCAGTCAGTAGCTTCAATCATTTCTGGACGTTTTTCAATGGCAAAAATCAATGAATATTGTAAATGCACAAACAGTAATTTCTCCGCATTGCAAGGTGCAATTCTGAAATTTTTTGCTTTTTCCTGCTCCTCTTAGCATGATAAAGAAGATTCAAAGAGAGTGAGATGCCAGCTACTTTCATTCAGTCAGTAGCTTCAATCATTTCTGGTATATGAATAACATGATGTTTTTCAATGGCAAAAATCAATGAATATTGTAAATGCACAAACAGTAATTTCTCCGCATTGCAAGGTGCAATTCTGAAATTTTTTGCTTTTTCCTGCTCCTCTTAGCATGATAAAAAAGATTCAAAGAGAGTGAGATGCCAGCTCCTTTCATTCAGTCAGTAGCTTCAATCATTTCTGGACGTTTTTCAATGGCAAAAATCAATGAATATTGTAAATGCACAAACAGTAATTTCTCCGCATTGCAAGGTGCAATTCTGAAATTTTTTGCTTTTTCCTGCTCCTCTTAGCATGACAAAGAAGATTCAAAGAGAGTGAGATGCCAGATCCTTTCCTTCAGTCAGTAGCTTCAATCATTTCTGGTATATGAATAACATGATGTTTTTCAATGGCAAAAATCAATGAATTTTGTAAATGCACAAACAGTAATTTCTCCGCATTGCAAGGCGCAATTCTGAAATTTTTTGCTTTTTCCTGCTCCTCTTAGCATGATAAAGAAGATTCAAAGAGAGTGAGATGCCAGCTCCTTTCATTCAGTCAGTAGCTTCAATCATTTCTGGACATTTTTCAATGGCAAAAATCAATGAATATTGTAAATGCACAAACAGTAATTTCTCCGCATTGCAAGGTGCAATTCTGAAATTTTTTGCTTTTTCCTGCTCCTCTTAGCATGATAAAGAAGATTCAAAGAGAGTGAGATGCCAGCTCCTTTCATTCAGTCAGTAGCTTCAATCATTTCTGGACGTTTTTCAATGGCAAAAATCAATGAATATTGTAAATGCACAAACAGTAATTTCTCCGCATTGCAAGGTGCAATTCTGAAATTTTTTGCTTTTTCCTGCTCCTCTTAGCATGATAAAGAAGATTCAAAGAGAGTGAGATGCCAGCTCCTTTCATTCAGTCAGTAGCTTCAATCATTTCTGGACGTTTTTCAATGGCAAAAATCATTGAATATTGTAAATGCACAAACAGTAATTTCTCCGCATTGCAAGGTGCAATTCTGAAATTTTTTACTTTTTCCTGCTCCTCTTAGCATGATAAAGAAGATTCAAAGAGAGTGAGATGCCAGCTCCTTTCATTCAGTCAGTAGCTTCAATCATTTCTGGTATATGAATAACATGATGTTTTTCAATCGCAAAAATCAATGAATATTGTAAATGCACAAACAGTAATTTCTCCGCATTGCAAGGTGCAATTCTGAAATGTTTTGCTTTTTCCTGCTCCTCTTAGCATGATAAAGAAGATTCAAAGAGAGTGAGATGCCAGCTCCTTTCATTCAGTCAGTAGCTTCAATCATTTCTGGACGTTTTTCAATGGCAAAAACCAATGAATATTGTAAATGCACAAACAGTAATTTCTCCGCATTGCAAGGTGCAATTCTGAAATTTTTTGCTTTTTCCTGCTCCTCTTAGCATGACAAAGAAGATTCAAAGAGAGTGAGATGCCAGATCCTTTCCTTCAGTCAGTAGCTTCAATCATTTCTGGTATATGAATAACATGATGTTTTTCAATGGCAAAAATCAATGAATTTTGTAAATGCACAAACAGTAATTTCTCCGCATTGCAAGGCGCAATTCTGAAATTTTTTGCTTTTTCCTGCTCCTCTTAGCATGATAAAGAAGATTCAAAGAGAGTGAGATGCCAGCTCCTTTCATTCAGTCAGTAGCTTCAATCATTTCTGGACATTTTTCAATGGCAAAAATCAATGAATATTGTAAATGCACAAACAGTAATTTCTCCGCATTGCAAGGTGCAATTCTGAAATTTTTTGCTTTTTCCTGCTCCTCTTAGCATGATAAAGAAGATTCAAAGAGAGTGAGATGCCAGCTCCTTTCATTCAGTCAGTAGCTTCAATCATTTCTGGACGTTTTTCAATGGCAAAAATCAATGAATATTGTAAATGCACAAACAGTAATTTCTCCGCATTGCAAGGTGCAATTCTGAAATTTTTTGCTTTTTCCTGCTCCTCTTAGCATGATAAAGAAGATTCAAAGAGAGTGAGATGCCAGCTCCTTTCATTCAGTCAGTAGCTTCAATCATTTCTGGACGTTTTTCAATGGCAAAAATCAATGAATATTGTAAATGCACAAACTGCAATTTCTCCACATTGCAAGGTGCAATTCTGAAATTTTTTGCTTTTTCCTGCTCCTCTTAGCATGATAAAGAAGATTCAAAGAGAGTGAGATGCCAGCTCCTTTCATTCAGTCAGTAGCTTCAATCATTTCTGGTATATGAATAACATGATGTTTTTCAATGGCAAAAATCAATGAATATTGTAAATGCACAAACAGTAATTTCTCCGCATTGCAAGGTGCAATTCTGAAATTTTTTGCTTTTTCCTGCTCCTCTTAGCATGATAAAGAAGATTCAAAGAGAGTGAGATGCCAGCTCCTTTCATTCAGTCAGTAGCTTCAATCATTTCTGGACGTTTTTCAATGGCAAAAATCAATGAATATTGTAAATGCACAAACTGCAATTTCTCCGCATTGCAAGGTGCAATTCTGAAATTTTTTGCTTTTTCCTGCTCCTCTTAGCATGATAAAGAAGATTCAAAGAGAGTGAGATGCCAGCTCCTTTCATTCAGTCAGTAGCTTCAATCATTTCTGGTATATGAATAACATGATGTTTTTCAATAGCAAAAATCAATGAATATTGTAAATGCACAAACAGTAATTTCTCCGCATTGCAAGGTGCAATTCTGAAATTTTTTGCTTTTTCCTGCTCCTCTTAGCATGATAAAGAAGATTCAAAGAGAGTGAGATGCCAGCTCCTTTCATTCAGTCAGTAGCTTCAATCATTTCTGGACGTTTTTCAATGGCAAAAATCAATGAATATTGTAAATGCACAAACAGTAATTTCTCCGCATTGCAAGGTGCAATTCTGAAATTTTTTGCTTTTTCCTGCTCCTCTTAGCATGATAAAGAAGATTCAAAGAGAGTGAGATGCCAGCTCCTTTCATTCAGTCAGTAGCTTCAATCATTTCTGGACGTTTTTCAATGGCAAAAATCAATGAATATTGTAAATGCACAAACAGTAATTTCTCCGCATTGCAAGGTGCAATTCTGAAATTTTTTGCTTTTTCCTGCTCCTCTTAGCATGATAAACAAGATTCAAAGAGAGTTAGATGCCAGCTCCTTTCATTCAGTCAGTAGCTTCAATCATTTCTGGACGTTTTTCAATGGCAAAAATCATTGAATATTGTAAATGCACAAACAGTAATTTCTCCGCATTGCAAGGTGCAATTCTGAAATTTTTTACTTTTTCCTGCTCCTCTTAGCATGATAAAGAAGATTCAAAGAGAATGAGATGCCAGCTCCTTTCATTCAGTCAGTAGCTTCAATCATTTCTGGTATATGAATAACATGATGTTTTTCAATCGCAAAAATCAATGAATATTGTAAATGCACAAACAGTAATTTCTCCGCATTGCAAGGAGCAATTCTGAAATTTTTTGCTTTTTCCTGCTCCTCTTAGCATGATAAAGAAGATTCAAAGAGAGTGAGATGCCAGCTCCTTTCATTCAGTCAGTAGCTTCAATCATTTCTGGTATATGAATAACATGATGTTTTTCAATAGCAAAAATCAATGAATATTGTAAATGCACAAACAGTAATTTCTCCGCATTGCAAGGTGCAATTCTGAAATTTTTTGCTTTTTCCTGCTCCTCTTAGCATGATAAAGAAGATTCAAAGAGAGTGAGATGCCAGCTCCTTTCATTCAGTCAGTAGCTTCAATCATTTCTGGACGTTTTTCAATGGCAAAAATCAATGAATATTGTAAATGCACAAACAGTAATTTCTCCGCATTGCAAGGTGCAATTCTGAAATTTTTTGCTTTTTCCTGCTCCTCTTAGCATGATAAAGAAGATTCAAAGAGAGTGAGATGCCAGCTCCTTTCATTCAGTCAGTAGCTTCAATCATTTCTGGACGTTTTTCAATGGCAAAAATCAATGAATATTGTAAATGCACAAACAGTAATTTCTCCGCATTGCAAGGTGCAATTCTGAAATTTTTTGCTTTTTCCTGCTCCTCTTAGCATGATAAACAAGATTCAAAGAGAGTGAGATGCCAGCTCCTTTCATTCAGTCAGTAGCTTCAATCATTTCTGGACGTTTTTCAATGGCAAAAATCATTGAATATTGTAAATGCACAAACAGTAATTTCTCCGCATTGCAAGGTGCAATTCTGAAATTTTTTACTTTTTCCTGCTCCTCTTAGCATGATAAAGAAGATTCAAAGAGAATGAGATGCCAGCTCCTTTCATTCAGTCAGTAGCTTCAATCATTTCTGGTATATGAATAACATGATGTTTTTCAATCGCAAAAATCAATGAATATTGTAAATGCACAAACAGTAATTTCTCCGCATTGCAAGGAGCAATTCTGAAATTTTTTGCTTTTTCCTGCTCCTCTTAGCATGATAAAGAAGATTCAAAGAGAGTGAGATGCCAGCTCCTTTCATTCAGTCAGTAGCTTCAATCATTTCTGGACGTTTTTCAATGGCAAAAATCAATGAATATTGTAAATGCACAAACAGTAATTTCTCCGCATTGCAAGGTGCAATTCTGAAATTTTTTGCTTTTTCCTGCTCCTCTTAGCATGATAAAGAAGATTCAAAGAGAGTGAGATGCCAGCTCCTTTCCTTCAGTCAGTAGCTTCAATCATTTCTGGTATATGAATAACATGATGTTTTTCAATGGCAAAAATCAATGAATTTTGTAAATGCACAAACAGTAATTTCTCCGCATTGCAAGGCGCAATTCTGAAATTTTTTGCTTTTTCCTGCTCCTCTTAGCATGATAAAGAAGATTCAAAGAGAGTGAGATGCCAGCTCCTTTCATTCAGTCAGTAGCTTCAATCATTTCTGGACATTTTTCAATGGCAAAAATCAATGAATATTGTAAATGCACAAACAGTAATTTCTCCGCATTGCAAGGTGCAATTCTGAAATTTTTTGCTTTTTCCTGCTCCTCTTAGCATGATAAAGAAGATTCAAAGAGAGTGAGATGCCAGCTCCTTTCATTCAGTCAGTAGCTTCAATCATTTCTGGACGTTTTTCAATGGCAAAAATCAATGAATATTGTAAATGCACAAACAGTAATTTCTCCGCATTGCAAGGTGCAATTCTGAAATTTTTTGCTTTTTCCTGCTCCTCTTAGCATGATAAAGAAGATTCAAAGAGAGTGAGGTGCCAGCTCCTTTCATTCAGTCAGGAGCTTCAAACATTTCTGGTATATGAATAACATGTTTTTCAATGGCAAAAATCAATGAATATTGTAAATGCACAAACAGTAATTTCTCCGCATTGCAAGGTGCAATTCTGAAATTTTTTGCTTTTTCCTGCTCCTCTTAGCATGATAAAGAAGATTCAAAGAGAGTGAGATGCCAGCTCCTTTCATTCAGTCAGTAGCTTCAATCATTTCTGGACGTTTTTCAATGGCAAAAATCAATGAATATTGTAAATGCACAAACTGTAATTTCTCCGCATTGCAAGGTGCAATTCTGAAATTTTTTGCTTTTTCCTGCTCCTCTTAGCATGATAAAGAAGATTCAAAGAGAGTGAGATGCCAGCTCATTTCATTCAGTCAGTAGCTTCAATCATTTCTGGACGTTTTTCAATGGCAAAAATCAACGAATATTGTAAATGCACAAACAGTAATTTCTCCGCATTGCAAGGTGCAATTCTGAAATTTTTTGCTTTTTCCTGCTCCTCTTAGCATGATAAAGAAGATTCAAAGAGAGTGAGATGCCAGCTCCTTTCATTCAGTCAGTAGCTTCAATCATTTCTGGACGTTTTTCAATGGCAAAAATCAATGAATATTGTAAATGCACAAACTGTAATTTCTCCGCATTACAAGGTGCAATTCTGAAATTTTTTGCTTTTTCCTGCTCCTCTTAGCATGATAAAGAAGATTCAAAGAGAGTGAGATGCCAGCTCCATTCATTGAGTCAGTAGCTTCAATCATTTCTGGACGTTTTTCAATGGCAAAAATCAATGAATATTGTAAATACACAAACAGTAATTTCTCCGCATTGCAAGGTGCAATTCTGAAATTTTTTGCTTTTTCCTGCTCCTCTTAGAATGATAAAGAAGATTCAAAGAGAGTGAGATGCCAGCTCCTTTCATTCAGTCAGTACCTTCAATCATTTCTGGACGTTTTTCAATGGCAAAAATCAATGAATATTGTAAATGCACAAACAGTAATTTCTCCGCATTGCAAGGTGCAATTCTGAAATTTTTTGCTTTTTCCTGCTCCTCTTAGCATGATAAAGAAGATTCAAAGAGAGTGAGATGCCAGTTCCTTTCATTCAGTCAGTAGCTTCAAACATTTCTGGTATATGAATAACATGATGTTTTTCAATGGCAAAAATCAATGAATATTGTAAATGCACAAACAGTAATTTCTCCGCATTGCAAGGTGCAAGTCTGAAATTTTTTGCTTTTTCCTGCTCCTCTTAGCATGATAAAGAAGATTCAAAGAGAGTGAGATGCCAGCTCCTTTCATTCAGTCAGTAGCTTCAAACATTTCTGGTATATGAATAACATGATGTTTTTCAATGGCAAAAATCAATGAATATTGTAAATGCACAAACAGTAATTTCTCCGCATTGCAAGGTGCAAGTCTGAAATTTTTTGCTTTTTCCTGCTCCTCTTAGCATGATAAAGAAGATTCAAAGAGAGTGAGATGCCAGCTACTTTCATTCAGTCAGTAGCTTCAATCATTTCTGGACGTTTTTCAATGGTAAAAATCAATGAATATTGTAAATGCACAAACAGTAATTTCTCCACATTGCAAGGTGCAATTCTGAAATTTTTTGCTTTATCCTGCTCCTCTTAGCATGATAAAGAAGATTCAAAGAGATTGAGATGCCAGCACTTTCATTCAGTCAGTAGCTTCAAACATTTCTGGTATATGAATAACATGATGTTTTTCAATGGCAAAAATCAATGAATATTGTAAATGCACAAACAGTAATTTCTCCGCATTGCAAGGTGCAATTCTGAAATTTTTTGCTTTTTCCTGCTCCTCTTAGCATGATAAAGAAGATTCAAAGAGAGTGAGATGCCAGCTCCTTTCATTCAGTCAGTAGCTTCAAACATTTCTGGTATATGAATAACATGATGTTTTTCAATGGCAAAAATCAATGAATATTGTAAATGCACAAACAGTAATTTCTCCGCATTGCAAGGTGCAAGTCTGAAATTTTTTGCTTTTTCCTGCTCCTCTTAGCATGATAAAGAAGATTCAAAGAGAGTGAGATGCCAGCTACTTTCATTCAGTCAGTATCTTCAATCATTTCTGGACGTTTTTCAATGGTAAAAATCAATGAATATTGTAAATGCACAAACAGTAATTTCTCCACATTGCAAGGTGCAATTCTGAAATTTTTTGCTTTTTCCTGCTCCTCTTAGCATGATAAAGAAGATTCAAAGAGAGTGAGATGCCAGCTCCTTTCATTCAGTCAGTAGCTTCAAACATTTCTGGTATATGAATAACATGATGTTTTTCAATGGCAAAAATCAATGAATATTGTAAATGCACAAACAGTAATTTCTCCGCATTGCAAGGTGCAATTCTGAAATTTTTTGCTTTTTCCTGCTCCTCTTAGCATTATAAAGAAGATTCAAAGAGAGTGAGATGCCAGCTCCTTTCATTCAGTCAGTAGCTTCAATCATTTCTGGATGTTTTTCAATGGCAAAAATCAATGAATATTGTAAATGCACAAACTGTAATTTCTCCGCATTGCAAGGTGCAATTCTGAAATTTTTTGCTTTTTCCTGCTCCTCTTAGCATGATAAAGAAGATTCAAAGAGAGTGAGATGCCAGCTCCTTTCATTCAGTCAGTAGCTTCAAACATTTCTTGTATATGAATAACATGATGTTTTTCAATGGCAAAAATCAATGAATATTGTAAATGCACAAACAGTAATTTCTCCGCATTGCAAGGTGCAATTCTGAAATTTTTTGCTTTTTCCTGCTCCTCTTAGCATGATAAAGAAGATTCAAAGAGAGTGAGATGCCAGCTCCTTTCATTCAGTCAGTAGCTTCAAACATTTCTGGTATATGAATAACATGATGTTTTTCAATGGCAAAAATCAATGAATATTGTAAATGCACAAACAGTAATTTCTCCGCATTGCAAGGTGCAAGTCTGAAATTTTTTGCTTTTTCCTGCTCCTCTTAGCATGATAAAGAAAATTCAAAGAGAGTGAGATGCCAGCTACTTTCATTCAGTCAGTAGCTTCAATCATTTCTGGACGTTTTTCAATGGTAAAAATCAATGAATATTGTAAATGCACAAACAGTAATTTCTCCACATTGCAAGGTGCAATTCTGAAATTTTTTGCTTTTTCCTGCTCCTCTTAGCATGATAAAGAAGATTCAAAGAGAGTGAGATGCCAGCTCCTTTCATTCAGTCAGTAGCTTCAAACATTTCTGGTATATAAATAACATGATGTTTTTCAATGGCAAAAATCAATGAATATTGTAAATGCACAAACAGTAATTTCTCCGCATTGCAAGGTGCAATTCTGAAATTTTTTGCTTTTTCCTGTTCCTCTTAGCATGATAAAGAAGATTCAAAGAGAGTGAGATGCCAGCTCCTTTCATTCAGTCAGTAGCTTCAATCATTTCTGGACGTTTCTCAATGGCAAAAATCAATGAATATTGTAAATGCACAAACTGTAATTTCTCCGCATTGCAAGGTGCAATTCTGAAATTTTTTGCTTTTTCCTGCTCCTCTTAGCATGATAAAGAAGATTCAAAGAGAGTGAGATGCCAGCTCCTTTCATTCAGTTAGTAGCTTCAATCATTTCTGGACGTTTTTCAATGGCAAAAATCAATGAATATTGTAAATGCACAAACAGTAAATTCTCCGCATTGCAAGGTGCAATTCTGAAATTTTTTGCTTTTTCCTGCTCCTCTTAGCATGATAAAGAAGATTCAAAGAGAGTGAGATGCCAGCTCCTTTCATTCAGTCAGTACCTTCAATCATTTCTGGACGTTTTTCAATGGCAAAAATCAATGAATATTGTAAATGCACAAACAGTAATTTCTCCGCATTGCAAGGTGCAATTCTGAAATTTTTTGCTTTTTCCCGCTCCTCTTAGCATGATAAAGAAGATTCAAAGAGAGTGAGGTGCCAGCTCCTTTCATTCAGTCAGTAGCTTCAAACATTTCTGGTATATGAATTACATGTTTTTCAATGGCAAAAATCAATGAATATTGTAAATGCACAAACAGTAATTTCTCCGCATTGCAAGGTGCAATTCTGAAATTTTTTGCTTTTTCCTGCTCCTCTTAGCATGATAAAGAAGATTCAAAGAGAGTGAGATGCCAGCTCCTTTCATTCAGTCAGTAGCTTCAATCATTTCTGGACGTTTTTCAATGGCAAAAATCAATGAATATTGTAAATGCACAAACAGTAATTTCTCCGCATTGCAAGGTGCAATTCTGAAATTTTTTGCTTTTTCCTGCTCCTCTTAGCATGATAAAGAAGATTCAAAGAGAGTGAGATGCCAGCTCCTTTCATTCAGTCAGTAGCTTCAATCATTTCTGGACGTTTTTCAATGGCAAAAATCAATGAATATTGTAAATGCACAAAAAGTAATTTCTCCGCATTGCAAGGTGCAATTCTGAAATTTTTTGCTTTTTCCTGCTCCTCTTAGCATGATAAAGAAGATTCAAAGAGAGTGAGATGCCAGCTCCTTTCATTCAGTCAGTAGCTTCAAACATTTCTGGTATATGAATAACATGATGTTTTTCAATGGCAAAAATCAATGAATATTGTAAATGCACAAACAGTAATTTCTCCGCATTGCAAGGTGCAAGTCTGAAATTTTTTGCTTTTTCCTGCTCCTCTTAGCATGATAAAAAAGATTCAAAGAGAGTGAGATGGCAGCTACTTTCATTCAGTCAGTAGCTTCAATCATTTCTGGACATTTTTCAATGGTAAAAATCAATGAATATTGTAAATGCACAAACAGTAATTTCTCCACATTGCAAGGTGCAATTCTGAAATTTTTTGCTTTTTCCTGCTCCTCTTAGCATGATAAAGAAGATTCAAAGAGAGTGAGATGCCAGCTCCTTTCATTCAGTCAGTAGCTTCAAACATTTCTGGTATATGAATAACATGATGTTTTTCAATGGCAAAAATCAATGAATATTGTAAATGCACAAACAGTAATTTCTCCGCATTGCAAGGTGCAATTCTGAAATTTCTTGCTTTTTCCTGCTCCTCTTAGCATGATAAAGAAGATTCAAAGAGAGTGAGATGCCAGCTCCTTTCATTCAGTCAGTAGCTTCAATCATTTCTGGTATATGAATAACATGATGTTTTTCAATGGCAAAAATCAATGAATATTGTAAATGCACAAACAGTAATTTCTCCGCATTGCAAGGTGCAATTCTGAAATTTTTTGCTTTTTCCTGCTCCTCTTAGCATGATAAAGAAGATTCAAAGAGAGTGAGATGCCAGCTCCTTTCATTCAGTCAGTAGCTTAAATCATTTCTGGACTTTTTTCAACGGCAAAAATCAATGAATATTGTAAATGCACAAACAGTAATTTCTCCGCATTGCAAGGTGCAATTCTGAAATTTTTTGCTTTTTCCTGCTCCTCTTAGCATGATAAAGAAGATTCAAAGAGAGTGAGATGCCAGCTCCTTTCATTCAGTCAGTAGCTTCAATCATTTCTGGACGTTTTTCAATGGCAAAAATCAATGTATATTGTAAATGCACAAACAGTAATTTCTCCGCATTGCAAGGTGCAATTCTGAAATTTTTTGCTTTTTCCTGCTCCTCTTAGCATGATAAAGAAGATTCAAAGAGAGTGAGATGCCAGCTCCTTTCATTCAGTCAGTAGCTTCAATCATTTCTGGACGTTTTTCAATGGCAAAAATCAATGAATATTGTAAATGCACAAACAGTAATTTCTCCGCATTGCAAGGTGCAATTCTGAAATTTTTTGCTTTTTCCTGCTCCTCTTAGCATGATAAAGAAGATTCAAAGAGAGTGAGATGCCAGCTCCTTTCATTCAGTCAGTAGCTTCAAACATTTCTGGTATATGAATAACATGATGTTTTTCAATGGCAAAAATCAATGAATTTTGTAAATGCACAAACAGCAATTTCTCCGCATTGCAAGGTGCAATTCTGAAATTTTTTGCTTTTTCCTGCTCCTCTTAGCATGATAAAGAAGATTCAAAGAGAGTGAGATGCCAGCTCCTTTCATTCAGTCAGTAGCTTCAATCATTTCTGGACGTTTTTCAATGGCAAAAATCAATGAATATTGTAAATGCACAAACAGTAATTTCTCCGCATTGCGAGGTGCAATTCTGAAATTTTTTGCTTTTTCCTGCTCCTCTTAGCATGATAAAGAAGATTCAAAGAGAGTGAGATGCCAGCTCCTTTCATTCAGTCAGTAGCTTCAATCATTTCTGGTATGTGAATAACATGATGTTTTTCAATGGCAAAAATCAATGAATATTGTAAATGCACAAACAGTAATTTCTCCGCATTGCAAGGTGCAATTCTGAAATGTTTTGCTTTTTCCTGCTCCTCTTAGCATGATAAAGAAGATTCAAAGAGAGCGAGATGCCAGCTCCTTTCATTCATTCAGTAGCTTCAATCATTTCTGGTATATGAATAACATGATGTTTTTCAATGGCAAAAATCAATGAATATTGTAAATGCACAAACAGTAATTTATTCGCATTGCAAGGTGCAATTCTGAAATTTTTTGTTTTTTCCTGCTCCTCTTAGCATGATAAAGAAGATTCAAAGAGAGTGAGATGCCAGCTCCTTTCATTCAGTCAGTAGCTTCAAACATTTCTGGTATATGAATAACATGATGTTTTTCAATGGCAAAAATCAATGAATATTGTAAATGCACAAACAGTAATTTCTCCGCATTGCAAGGTGCAATTCTGAAATTTTTTGCCTTTTCCTGCTCCTCTTAGCATGATAAAGAAGATTCAAAGAGAGTGAGATGCCAGCTCCTTTCATTCAGTCAGTAGCTTCAATCATTTCTGGACGTTTTTCAATGGCAAAAATCAATGAATATTGTAAATGCACAAACAGTAATTTCTCCGCATTGCAAGGTGCAATTCTGAAATTTTTTGCTTTTTCCTGCTCCTCTTAGCATGATAAAGAAGATTCAAAGAGAGTGAGATTCCAGCTCCTTTCATTCAGTCAGTAGCTTCAAACATTTCTGGTATATGAATAACATGATGTTTTTCAATGGCAAAAATCAATGAATATTGTAAATGCACAAACAGTAATTTCTCCGCATTGCAAGGTGCAATTCTGAAATTTTTTGCTTTTTCCTGCTCCTCTTAGCATGATAAAGAAGATTCAAAGAGAGTGAGATGCCAGCTCCTTTCATTCAGTCAGTAGCTTCAATCATTTCTGGACGTTTTTCAATGGCAAAAATCAATGAATATTGTAAATGCACAAACAGTAATTTCTCCGCATTGCAAGGTGCAATTCTGAAATTTTTTGCTTTTTCCTGCTCCTCTTAGCATGATAAAGAAGATTCAAAGAGAGTGAGATGCCAGCTCCTTTCATTCAGTCAGTAGCTTCAATCATTTCTGGTATATGAATAACATGATGTTTTTCAATGGCAAAAATCAATGAATATTGTAAATGCACAAACAGTAATTTCTCCGCATTACAAGGTGCAATTCTGAAATTTTTTGCTTTTTCCTGCTCCTCTTAGCATGATAAAGAAGATTCAAAGAGAGTGAGATGCCAGCTCCTTTCATTCAGTCAGTAGCTTCAAACATTTCTGGTATATGAATAACATGATGTTTTTCAATGGCAAAAATCAATGAATATTGTAAATGCACAAACAGTAATTTCTCCGCATTGCAAGGTGCAAGTCTGAAATTTTTTGCTTTTTCCTGCTCCTCTTAGCATGATAAAGAAGATTCAAAGAGAGTGAGATGCCAGCTACTTTCATTCAGTCAGTAGCTTCAATCATTTCTGGACGTTTTTCAATGGTAAAAATCAATGAATATTGTAAATGCACAAACAGTAATTTCTCCACATTGCAAGGTGCAATTCTGAAATTTTTTGCTTTTTCCTGCTCCTCTTAGCATGATAAAGAAGATTCAAAGAGAGTGAGATGCCAGCTCCTTTCATTCAGTCAGTAGCTTCAAACATTTCTGGTATATGAATAACATGATGTTTTTCAATGGCAAAAATCAATGAATATTGTAAATGCACAAACAGTAATTTCTCCGCATTGCAAGGTGCAATTCTGAAACTTTTTGCTTTTTCCTGCTCCTCTTAGCATGATAAAGAAGATTCAAAGAGAGTGAGATGCCAGCTCCTTTCATTCAGTCAGTAGCTTCAATCATTTCTGGATGTTTTTCAATGGCAAAAATCAATGAATATTGTAAATGCACAAACTGTAATTTCTCCGCATTGCAAGGTGCAATTCTGAAATTTTTTGCTTTTTCCTGCTCCTCTTAGCATGATAAAGAAGATTCAAAGAGAGTGAGATGCCAGCTCCTTTCATTCAGTCAGTAGCTTCAATCATTTCTGGACGTTTTTCAATGGCAAAAATCAATGAATATTGTAAATGCACAAACAGTAATTTCTCCGCATTGCAAGGTGCAATTCTGAAATTTTTTGCTTTTTCCTGCTCCTCTTAGCATGATAAAGAAGATTCAAAGAGAGTGAGATGCCAGCTCCTTTCATTCAGTCAGTACCTTCAATCATTTCTGGACGTTTTTCAATGGCAAAAATCAATGAATATTGTAAATGCACAAACAGTAATTTTTCCGCATTGCAAGGTGCAATTCTGAAATTTTTTGCTTTTTCCCGCTCCTCTTAGCATGATAAAGAAGATTCAAAGAGAGTGAGGTGCCAGCTCCTTTCATTCAGTCAGTAGCTTCAAACATTTCTGGTATATGAATAACATGTTTTTCAATGGCAAAAATCAATGAATATTGTAAATGCACAAACAGTAATTTCTCCGCATTGCAAGGTGCAATTCTGAAATTTTTTGCTTTTTCCTGCTCCTCTTAGCATGATAAAGAAGATTCAAAGAGAGTGAGATGCCAGCTCCTTTCATTCAGTCAGTAGCTTCAATCATTTCTGGACGTTTTTCAATGGCAAAAATCAATGAATATTGTAAATGCACAAACAGTAATTTCTCCGCATTGCAAGGTGCAATTCTGAAATTTTTTGCTTTTTCCTGCTCCTCTTAGCATGATAAAGAAGATTCAAAGAGAGTGAGATGCCAGCTCCTTTCATTCAGTCAGTAGCTTCAATCATTTCTGGACGTTTTTCAATGGCAAAAATCAATGAATTTTGTAAATGCACAAACAGTAATTTCTCCGCATTGCAAGGTGCAATTCTGAAATTTTTTGCTTTTTCCTGCTCCTCTTAGCATGATAAAGAAGATTCAAAGAGAGTGAGATGCCAGCTCCTTTCATTCAGTCAGTAGCTTCAAACATTTCTGGTATATGAATAACATGATGTTTTTCAATGGCAAAAATCAATGAATATTGTAAATGCACAAACAGTAATTTCTCCGCATTGCAAGGTGCAAGTCTGAAATTTTTTGCTTTTTCCTGCTCCTCTTAGCATGATAAAGAAGATTCAAAGAGAGTGAGATGCCAGCTACTTTCATTCAGTCAGTAGCTTCAATCATTTCTGGACGTTTTTCAATGGTAAAAATCAATGAATATTGTAAATGCACAAACAGTAATTTCTCCACATTGCAAGGTGCAATTCTAAAATTTTTTGCTTTTTCCTGCTCCTCTTAGCATGATAAAGAAGATTCAAAGAGAGTGAGATGCCAGCTCCTTTCATTCAGTCAGTAGCTTCAAACATTTCTGGTATATGAATAACATGATGTTTTTCAATGGCAAAAATCAATGAATATTGTAAATGCACAAACAGTAATTTCTCCGCATTGCAAGGTGCAATTCTGAAATTTTTTGCTTTTTCCTTCTCCTCTTAGCATGATTCAAAGAGAGTGAGATGCCAGCTCCTTTCATTCAGTCAGTAGCTTCAATCATTTCTGGACATTTTTCAATGGCAAAAATCAATGAATATTGTAAATGCACAAACAGTAATTTCTCCGCATTGCAAGGTGCAATTCTGAAATTTTTTGCTTTTTCCTGCTCCTCTTAGCATGATAAAGAAGATTCAAAGAGAGTGAGATGTCAGCTCCTTTCATTCAGTCAGTAGCTTCAAACATTTCTGGTATATGAATAACATGATGTTTTTCAATGGCAAAAATCAATGAATATTGTAAATGCACAAATAGTAATTTCTCCGCATTGCAAGGTGCAAGTCTGAAATTTTTTGCTTTTTCCTGCTCCTCTTAGCATGATAAAGAAGATTCAAAGAGAGTGAGATGCCAGCTACTTTCATTCAGTCAGTAGCTTCAATCATTTCTGGACGTTTTTCAATGGTAAAAATCAATGAATATTGTAAATGCACAAACAGTAATTTCTCCACATTGCAAGGTGCAATTCTGAAATTTTTTGCTTTTTCCTGCTCCTCTTAGCATGATAAAGAAGATTCAAAGAGATTGAGATGCCAGCTCCTTTCATTCAGTCAGTAGCTTCAAACATTTCTTGTATATGAATAACATGATGTTTTTCAATGGCAAAAATCAATGAATATTGTAAATGCACAAACAGTAATTTCTCCGCATTGCAAGGTGCAATTCTGAAATTTTTTGCTTTTTCCTGCTCCTCTTAGCATGATAAAGAAGATTCAAAGAGAGTGAGATGCCAGCTCCTTTCATTCAGTCAGTAGCTTCAAACATTTCTGGTATATGAATAACATGATGTTTTTCAATGGCAAAAATCAATGAATATTGTAAATGCACAAACAGTAATTTCTCCGCATTGCAAGGTGCAAGTCTGAAATTTTTTGCTTTTTCCTGCTCCTCTTAGCATGATAAAGAAAATTCAAAGAGAGTGAGATGCCAGCTACTTTCATTCAGTCAGTAGCTTCAATCATTTCTGGACGTTTTTCAATGGTAAAAATCAATGAATATTGTAAATGCACAAACAGTAATTTCTCCACATTGCAAGGTGCAATTCTGAAATTTTTTGCTTTTTCCTGCTCCTCTTAGCATGATAAAGAAGATTCAAAGAGAGTGAGATGCCAGCTCCTTTCATTCAGTCAGTAGCTTCAAACATTTCTGGTATATAAATAACATGATGTTTTTCAATGGCAAAAATCAATGAATATTGTAAATGCACAAACAGTAATTTCTCCGCATTGCAAGGTGCAATTCTGAAATTTTTTGCTTTTTCCTGTTCCTCTTAGCATGATAAAGAAGATTCAAAGAGAGTGAGTTGCCAGCTCCTTTCATTCAGTCAGTAGCTTCAATCATTTCTGGACGTTTCTCAATGGCAAAAATCAATGAATATTGTAAATGCACAAACTGTAATTTCTCCGCATTGCAAGGTGCAATTCTGAAATTTTTTGCTTTTTCCTGCTCCTCTTAGCATGATAAAGAAGATTCAAAGAGAGTGAGATGCCAGCTCCTTTCATTCAGTTAGTAGCTTCAATCATTTCTGGACGTTTTTCAATGGCAAAAATCAATGAATATTGTAAATGCACAAACAGTAATTTCTCCGCATTGCAAGGTGCAATTCTGAAATTTTTTGCTTTTTCCTGCTCCTCTTAGCATGATAAAGAAGATTCAAAGAGAGTGAGATGCCAGCTCCTTTCATTCAGTCAGTACCTTCAATCATTTCTGGACGTTTTTCAATGGCAAAAATCAATGAATATTGTAAATGCACAAACAGTAATTTCTCCGCATTGCAAGGTGCAATTCTGAAATTTTTTGCTTTTTCCCGCTCCTCTTAGCATGATAAAGAAGATTCAAAGAGAGTGAGGTGCCAGCTCCTTTCATTCAGTCAGTAGCTTCAAACATTTCTGGTATATGAATTACATGTTTTTCAATGGCAAAAATCAATGAATATTGTAAATGCACAAACAGTAATTTCTCCGCATTGCAAGGTGCAATTCTGAAATTTTTTGCTTTTTCCTGCTCCTCTTAGCATGATAAAGAAGATTCAAAGAGAGTGAGATGCCAGCTCCTTTCATTCAGTCAGTAGCTTCAATCATTTCTGGACGTTTTTCAATGGCAAAAATCAATGAATATTGTAAATGCACAAACAGTAATTTCTCCGCATTGCAAGGTGCAATTCTGAAATTTTTTGCTTTTTCCTGCTCCTCTTAGCATGATAAAGAAGATTCAAAGAGAGTGAGATGCCAGCTCCTTTCATTCAGTCAGTAGCTTCAATCATTTCTGGACGTTTTTCAATGGCAAAAATCAATGAATATTGTAAATGCACAAAAAGTAATTTCTCCGCATTGCAAGGTGCAATTCTGAAATTTTTTGCTTTTTCCTGCTCCTCTTAGCATGATAAAGAAGATTCAAAGAGAGTGAGATGTCAGCTCCTTTCATTCAGTCAGTAGCTTCAAACATTTCTGGTATATGAATAACATGATGTTTTTCAATGGCAAAAATCAATGAATATTGTAAATGCACAAACAGTAATTTCTCCGCATTGCAAGGTGCAAGTCTGAAATTTTTTGCTTTTTCCTTCTCCTCTTAGCATGATAAAAAAGATTCAAAGAGAGTGAGATGGCAGCTACTTTCATTCAGTCAGTAGCTTCAATCATTTCTGGACGTTTTTCAATGGTAAAAATCAATGAATATTGTAAATGCACAAACAGTAATTTCTCCACATTGCAAGGTGCAATTCTGAAATTTTTTGCTTTTTCCTGCTCCTCTTAGCATGATAAAGAAGATTCAAAGAGAGTGAGATGCCAGCTCCTTTCATTCAGTCAGTAGCTTCAAACATTTCTGGTATATGAATAACATGATGTTTTTCAATGGCAAAAATCAATGAATATTGTAAATGCACAAACAGTAATTTCTCCGCATTGCAAGGTGCAATTCTGAAATTTCTTGCTTTTTCCTGCTCCTCTTAGCATGATAAAGAAGATTCAAAGAGAGTGAGATGCCAGCTCCTTTCATTCAGTCAGTAGCTTCAATCATTTCTGGTATATGAATAACATGATGTTTTTCAATGGCAAAAATCAATGAATATTGTAAATGCACAAACAGTAATTTCTCCGCATTGCAAGGTGCAATTCTGAAATTTTTTGCTTTTTCCTGCTCCTCTTAGCATGATAAAGAAGATTCAAAGAGAGTGAGATGCCAGCTCCTTTCATTCAGTCAGTAGCTTCAATCATTTCTGGACTTTTTTCAACGGCAAAAATCAATGAATATTGTAAATGCACAAACAGTAATTTCTCCGCATTGCAAGGTGCAATTCTGAAATTTTTTGCTTTTTCCTGCTCCTCTTAGCATGATAAAGAAGATTCAAAGAGAGTGAGATGCCAGCTCCTTTCATTCAGTCAGTAGCTTCAATCATTTCTGGACGTTTTTCAATGGCAAAAATCAATGAATATTGTAAATGCACAAACAGTAATTTCTCCGCATTGCAAGGTGCAATTCTGAAATTTTTTGCTTTTTCCTGCTCCTCTTAGCATGATAAAGAAGATTCAAAGAGAGTGAGATGCCAGCTCCTTTCATTCAGTCAGTAGCTTCAAACATTTCTGGTATATGAATAACATGATGTTTTTCAATGGCAAAAATCAATGAATTTTGTAAATGCACAAACAGCAATTTCTCCGCATTGCAAGGTGCAATTCTGAAATTTTTTGCTTTTTCCTGCTCCTCTTAGCATGATAAAGAAGATTCAAAGAGAGTGAGATGCCAGCTCCTTTCATTCAGTCAGTAGCTTCAATCATTTCTGGACGTTTTTCAATGGCAAAAATCAATGAATATTGTAAATGCACAAACAGTAATTTCTCCGCATTGCGAGGTGCAATTCTGAAATTTTTTGCTTTTTCCTGCTCCTCTTAGCATGATAAAGAAGATTCAAAGAGAGTGAGATGCCAGCTCCTTTCATTCAGTCAGTAGCTTCAATCATTTCTGGTATGTGAATAACATGATGTTTTTCAATGGCAAAAATCAATGAATATTGTAAATGCACAAACAGTAATTTCTCCGCATTGCAAGGTGCAATTCTGAAATGTTTTGCTTTTTCCTGCTCCTCTTAGCATGATAAAGAAGATTCAAAGAGATTGAGATGCCAGCTCCTTTCATTCAGTCAGTAGCTTCAAACATTTCTTGTATATGAATAACATGATGTTTTTCAATGGCAAAAATCAATGAATATTGTAAATGCACAAACAGTAATTTCTCCGCATTGCAAGGTGCAATTCTGAAATTTTTTGCTTTTTCCTGCTCCTCTTAGCATGATAAAGAAGATTCAAAGAGAGTGAGATGCCAGCTCCTTTCATTCAGTCAGTAGCTTCAAACATTTCTGGTATATGAATAACATGATGTTTTTCAATGGCAAAAATCAATGAATATTGTAAATGCACAAACAGTAATTTCTCCGCATTGCAAGGTGCAAGTCTGAAATTTTTTGCTTTTTCCTGCTCCTCTTAGCATGATAAAGAAAATTCAAAGAGAGTGAGATGCCAGCTCCTTTCATTCAGTCAGTAGCTTCAAACATTTCTGGTATATGAAAAACATGTTTTTCAATGGCAAAAATCAATGAATATTGTAAATGCACAAACAGTAATATCTCCACATTGCAAGGTGCAATTCTGAAATTTTTAGCTTTTTCCTGTTAATCCTAGCATGATAAAGAAGATTCAAAGAGAGTGAGATGCCAGCTCCTTTCATTCAGTCAGTAGCTTCAAACATTTCTGGACGTTTTTCAATGGCAAAAATCAATGAATATTGTAAATGCACAAACAGTAATATCTCCACATTGCAAGGTGCAATTCTGAAATTTTTTGCTTTTTCCTGTTAATCCTAGCATGATAAAGAAGATTCAAAGAGAGTGAGATACCAGCTCCTTTCATTCAGTCAGTAGCTTCAAACATTTCTGGTATATGAAAAACATGTTTTTCAATGGCAAAAATCAATGAATATTGTAAATGCACAAACAGTAATATCTCCACATTGCAAGGTGCAATTCTGAAATTTTTTGCTTTTTCCTGCTAATCCTAGCATGATAAAGAAGATTCAAAGAGAGTGAGATGCCAGCTAATTTCATTCAGTCAGTAGCTTCAAACATTTCTGGACGTTTTTCAATGGCAAAAATCAATGAATATTGTAAATGCACAAACAGTAATATCTCCACATTGCAAGGTGCAATTCTGAAATTTTTTGCTTTTTCCTGCTAATCCTAGCATGATAAAGAAGATTCAAAGAGAGTGAGATGCCAGCTCCTTTCATTCAGTCAGTAGCTTCAAACATTTCTTGTATATGAAAAACATGTTTTTCAATGGCAAAAATCAATGAATATTGTAAATGCATAAACAGTAATATCTCCACATTGCAAGGTGCAATTCTGAAATTTTTTGCTTTTTCCTGCTAATCCTAGCATGATAAAGAAGATTCAAAGAGAGTGAGATACCAGCTCCTTTCATTCAGTCAGTAGCTTCAAACATTTCTGGACGTTTTTCAATGGCAAAAATCAATGAATATTGTAAATGCACAAACAGTAATATCTCCACATTGCAAGGCGCAATTCTGAAATTTTTTGCTTTTTCCTGTTAATCCTAGCATGATAAAGAAGATTCAAAGAGAGTGAGATGCCAGCTCCTTTCATTCAAGTCAGTAGCTTCAAACATTTCTGGTATATGAAAAACATGTTTTTCAATGGCAAAAATCAATGAATATTGTAAATGCACAAACAGTAATATCTCCACATTGCAAGGTGCAATTCTGAAATTTTTTGCTTTTTCCTGCTTATCCTAGCATGATAAAGAAGATTCAAAGAGAGTGAGATGCCAGCTCCTTTCATTCAGTCAGTAGCTTCAAACATTTCTGGTATATGAAAAACATGTTTTTCAATGGCAAAAATCAATGAATATTGTAAATGCACAAACAGTAATATCTCCACATTGCAGGGTGCAATTCTGAAATTTTTTTGCTTTTTCCTGCTAATCCTAGCATGATAAAGAAGATTCAAAGAGAGTGAGATGCCAGCTCCTTTCATTCAGTCAGTAGCTTCAAACATTTCTGGACGTTTTTCAATGGCAAAATCAATGAATATTGTAAATGCACAAACAGTAATATCTCCACATTGCAAGGTGCAATTCTGAAATTTTTTGCTTTTTCCTGTTAATCCTAGCATGATAAAGAAGATTCAAAGACAGTGAGATGCCAGCTCCTTTCATTCAGTCAGTAGCTTCAAACATTTCTGGTATATGAAAAACATGTTTTTCAATGGCAAAAATCAATGAATATTGTAAATGCACAAACAGTAATATCTCCACATTGCAAGGTGCAATTCTGAAATTTTTTGCTTTTTCCTGCTAATCCTAGCATGATAAAGAAGATTCAAAGAGAGTGAGATGCCAGCTCCTTTCATTCCGTCAGTAGCTTCAAACATTTCTGGTATATGAAAAACATGTTTTTCAATGGCAAAAATCAATGAATATTGTAAATGCACAAACAGTAATATCTCCACATTGCAAGGTGCAATTCTGAAATTTTTTGCTTTTTCCTGCTTATCCTAGCATGATAAAGAAGATTCAAAGAGAGTGAGATGCCAGCTCCTTTCATTCAGTCAGTAGCTTCAAACATTTCTGGACGTTTTTCAATGGCAAAATCAATGAATATTGTAAATGCACAAACAGTAATATCTCCACATTGCAGGGTGCAATTCTGAAATTTTTTGCTTTTTCCTGTTAATCCTAGCATGATAAAGAAGATTCAAAGACAGTGAGATGCCAGCTCCTTTCATTCAGTCAGTAGCTTCAAACATTTCTGGTATATGAAAAACATGTTTTTCAATGGCAAAAATCAATGAATATTGTAAATGCACAAACAGTAATATCTCCACATTGCAAGGTGCAATTCTGAAATTTTTTGCTTTTTCCTGCTAATCCTAGCATGATAAAGAAGATTCAAAGAGAGTGGGATGCCAGCTCCTTTCATTCCGTCAGTAGCTTCAAACATTTCTGGTATATGAAAAACATGTTTTTCAATGGCAAAAATCAATGAATATTGTAAATGCACAAACAGTAATATCTCCACATTGCAAGGTGCAATTCTGAAATTTTTTGCTTTTTCCTGCTAATCCTAGCATGATAAAGAAGATTCAAAGAGAGTGAGATGCCAGCTCCTTTCATTCAGTCAGTAGCTTCAAACATTTCTGGACGTTTTTCAATGGCAAAATCAATGAATATTGTAAATGCACAAACAGTAATATCTCCACATTGCAAGGTGCAATTCTGAAATTTTTTGCTTTTTCCTGCTAATCCTAGCATGATAAAGAAGATTCAAAGAGAGTGAGATGCCAGCTAATTTCATTCAGTCAGTAGCTTCAAACATTTCTGGACGTTTTTCAATGGCAAAAATCAATGAATATTGTAAATGCACAAACAGTAATATCTCCACATTGCAAGGTGCAATTCTGAAATTTTTTGCTTTTTCCTGCTAATCCTAGCATGATAAAGAAGATTCAAAGAGAGTGAGATGCCAGCTCCTTTCATTCAGTCAGTAGCTTCAAACATTTCTTGTATATGAAAAACATGTTTTTCAATGGCAAAAATCAATGAATATTGTAAATGCACAAACAGTAATATCTCCACATTGCAAGGTGCAATTCTGAAATTTTTTGCTTTTTCCTGCTAATCCTAGCATGATAAAGAAGATTCAAAGAGAGTGAGATACCAGCTCCTTTCATTCAGACAGTAGCTTCAAACATTTCTGGACGTTTTTCAATGGCAAAAATCAATGAATATTGTAAATGCACAAACAGTAATATCTCCACATTGCAAGGTGCAATTCTGAAATTTTTTGCTTTTTCCTGTTAATCCTAGCATGATAAAGAAGATTCAAAGAGAGTGAGATGCCAGCTCCTTTCATTCAAGTCAGTAGCTTCAAACATTTCTGGTATATGAAAAACATGTTTTTCAATGGCAAAAATCAATGAATATTGTAAATGCACAAACAGTAATATCTCCACATTGCAAGGTGCAATTCTGAAATTTTTTGCTTTTTCCTGCTTATCCTAGCATGATAAAGAAGATTCAAAGAGAGTGAGATGCCAGCTCCTTTCATTCAGTCAGTAGCTTCAAACATTTCTGGTATATGAAAAACATGTTTTTCAATGGCAAAAATCAATGAATATTGTAAATGCACAAACAGTAAAATCTCCACATTGCAAGGTGCAATTCTGAAATTTTTTTGCTTTTTCCTGCTAATCCTAGCATGATAAAGAAGATTTAAAGAGAGTGAGATGCCAGCTCCTTTCATTCAGTCAGTAGCTTCAAACATTTCTGGACGTTTTTCAATGGCAAAATCAATGAATATTGTAAATGCACAAACAGTAATATCTCCACATTGCAAGGTGCAATTCTGAAATTTTTTGCTTTTTCCTGTTAATCCTAGCATGATAAAGAAGATTCAAAGACAGTGAGATGCCAGCTCCTTTCATTCAGTCAGTAGCTTCAAACATTTCTGGTATATGAAAAACATGTTTTTCAATGGCAAAAATCAATGAATATTGTAAATGCACAAACAGTAATATCTCCACATTGCAAGGTGCAATTCTGAAATTTTTTGCTTTTTCCTGCTAATCCTAGCATGATAAAGAAGATTCAAAGAGAGTGAGATGCCAGCTCCTTTCATTCCGTCAGTAGCTTCAAACATTTCTGGTATATGAAAAACATGTTTTTCAATGGCAAAAATCAATGAATATTGTAAATGCACAAACAGTAATATCTCCACATTGCAAGGTGCAATTCTGAAATTTTTTGCTTTTTCCTGCTAATCCTAGCATGATAAAGAAGATTCAAAGAGAGTGAGATGCCAGCTCCTTTCATTCAGTCAGTAGCTTCAAACATTTCTGGACGTTTTTCAATGGCAAAAATCAATGAATATTGTAAATGCACAAACAGTAATATCTCCACATTGCAAGGTGCAATTCTGAAATTTTTTGCTTTTTCCTGCTAATCCTAGCATGATAAAGAAGATTCAAAGAGAGTGAGATGCCAGCTCCTTTCATTCAGTCAGTAGCTTCAAACATTTCTTGTATATGAAAAACATGTTTTTCAATGGCAAAAATCAATGAATATTGTAAATGCACAAACAGCAATATCTCCACATTGCAAGGTGCAATTCTGAAATTTTTTGCTTTTTCCTGCTAATCCTAGCATGATAAAGAAGATTCAAAGAGAGTGAGATGCCAGCTCCTTTCATTCAGTCAGTAGCTTCAAACATTTCTGGACGTTTTTCAATGGCAAAAATCAATGAATATTGTAAATGCACAAACAGTAATATCTCCACATTGCAAGGTGCAATTCTGAAATTTTTTGCTTTTTCCTGTTAATCCTAGCATGATAAAGAAGATTCAAAGAGAGTGAGATGCCAGCTCCTTTCATTCAGTCAGTAGCTTCAAACATTTCTGGTATATGAAAAACATGTTTTTCAATGGCAAAAATCAATGAATATTGTAAATGCACAAACAGTAATATCTCCACATTGCAAGGTGCAATTCTGAAATTTTTTGCTTTTTCCTGCTAATCCTAGCATGATAAAGAAGATTCAAAGAGAGTGAGATGCCAGCTCCTTTCATTCAGTCAGTAGCTTCAAACATTTCTGGTATATGAAAAACATGTTTTTCAATGGCAAAAATCAATGAATATTGTAAATGCACAAACAGTAATATCTCCACATTGCAAGGTGCAATTCTGAAATTTTTTGCTTTTTCCTGCTAATCCAAGCATGATAAAGAAGATTCAAAGAGAGTGAGATGCCAGCTCCTTTCATTCAGTCAGTAGCTTCAAACATTTCTGGTATATGAATAACATGATGTTTTTCAATGGCAAAAATCAATGAATATTGTAAATGCACAAACAGTAATTTCTCCGCATTGCAAGGTGCAATTCTGAAATTTTTTGCTTTTTCCTGCTCCTCTTAGCATGATAAAGAAGATTCAAAGAGAGTGAGATGCCAGCTCCTTTCATTCAGTCAGTAGCTTCAAACATTTCTGGTATATGAATAACATGATGTTTTTCAATGGCAAAAATCAATGAATATTGTAAATGCACAAACAGTAATTTCTCCGCATTGCAATGTGCAATTCTGAAATTTTTTGCTTTTTCCTGCTCCTCTTAGCATGATAAAGACGATTCAAAGAGAGTGAGATGCCAGCTCCTTTCATTCAGTCAGTAGCTTCAATCATTTCTGGACGTTTTTCAATGGCAAAAATCAATGAATATTGTAAATGCACAAACAGTAATTTCTCCGCATTGCAAGGTGCAATTCTGAAATTTTTTGCTTTTTCCTGCTCCTCTTAGCATGATAAAGAAAATTCAGTGAGATGCCAGCTGCTTTCATTCAGTCAGTAGCTTCAATCATTTCTGGACGTTTTTCAATGGCAAAAATCAATGAATATTGTAAATGCACAAACAGTAATATCTCCACATTGCAAGGTGCAATTCTGAAATTTTTTGCTTTTTCCTGTTAATCCTAGCATGATAAAGAAGATTCAAAGAGAGTGAGATGCCAGCTCCTTTCATTCAGTCAGTAGCTTCAATCATTTCTGGTATATGAATAACATGATGTTTTTCAATGGCAAAAATCAATGAATATTGTAAATGCACAAACAGTAATTTCTCCGCATTGCAAGGTGCAATTCTGAAATTTTTTGCTTTTTCCTGCTCCTCTTAGCATGATAAAGAAGATTCAAAGAGAGTGAGATGCCAGCTCCTTTCATTCAGTCAGTAGCTTCAATCATTTCTGGACTTTTTTCAACGGCAAAAATCAATGAATATTGTAAATGCACAAACAGTAATTTCTCCGCATTGCAAGGTGCAATTCTGAAATTTTTTGCTTTTTCCTGCTCCTCTTAGCATGATAAAGAAGATTCAAAGAGAGTGAGATGCCAGCTCCTTTCATTCAGTCAGTAGCTTCAATCATTTCTGGACGTTTTTCAATGGCAAAAATCAATGAATATTGTAAATGCACAAACAGTAATTTCTCCGCATTGCAAGGTGCAATTCTGAAATTTTTTGCTTTTTCCTGCTCCTCTTAGCATGATAAAGAAGATTCAAAGAGAGTGAGATGCCAGCTCCTTTCATTCAGTCAGTAGCTTCAAACATTTCTGGTATATGAATAACATGATGTTTTTCAATGGCAAAAATCAATGAATTTTGTAAATGCACAAACAGCAATTTCTCCGCATTGCAAGGTGCAATTCTGAAATTTTTTGCTTTTTCCTGCTCCTCTTAGCATGATAAAGAAGATTCAAAGAGAGTGAGATGCCAGCTCCTTTCATTCAGTCAGTAGCTTCAATCATTTCTGGACGTTTTTCAATGGCAAAAATCAATGAATATTGTAAATGCACAAACAGTAATTTCTCCGCATTGCGAGGTGCAATTCTGAAATTTTTTGCTTTTTCCTGCTCCTCTTAGCATGATAAAGAAGATTCAAAGAGAGTGAGATGCCAGCTCCTTTCATTCAGTCAGTAGCTTCAATCATTTCTGGTATGTGAATAACATGATGTTTTTCAATGGCAAAAATCAATGAATATTGTAAATGCACAAACAGTAATTTCTCCGCATTGCAAGGTGCAATTCTGAAATGTTTTGCTTTTTCCTGCTCCTCTTAGCATGATAAAGAAGATTCAAAGAGATTGAGATGCCAGCTCCTTTCATTCAGTCAGTAGCTTCAAACATTTCTTGTATATGAATAACATGATGTTTTTCAATGGCAAAAATCAATGAATATTGTAAATGCACAAACAGTAATTTCTCCGCATTGCAAGGTGCAATTCTGAAATTTTTTGCTTTTTCCTGCTCCTCTTAGCATGATAAAGAAGATTCAAAGAGAGTGAGATGCCAGCTCCTTTCATTCAGTCAGTAGCTTCAAACATTTCTGGTATATGAATAACATGATGTTTTTCAATGGCAAAAATCAATGAATATTGTAAATGCACAAACAGTAATTTCTCCGCATTGCAAGGTGCAAGTCTGAAATTTTTTGCTTTTTCCTGCTCCTCTTAGCATGATAAAGAAAATTCAAAGAGAGTGAGATGCCAGCTCCTTTCATTCAGTCAGTAGCTTCAAACATTTCTGGTATATGAAAAACATGTTTTTCAATGGCAAAAATCAATGAATATTGTAAATGCACAAACAGTAATATCTCCACATTGCAAGGTGCAATTCTGAAATTTTTAGCTTTTTCCTGTTAATCCTAGCATGATAAAGAAGATTCAAAGAGAGTGAGATGCCAGCTCCTTTCATTCAGTCAGTAGCTTCAAACATTTCTGGACGTTTTTCAATGGCAAAAATCAATGAATATTGTAAATGCACAAACAGTAATATCTCCACATTGCAAGGTGCAATTCTGAAATTTTTTGCTTTTTCCTGTTAATCCTAGCATGATAAAGAAGATTCAAAGAGAGTGAGATACCAGCTCCTTTCATTCAGTCAGTAGCTTCAAACATTTCTGGTATATGAAAAACATGTTTTTCAATGGCAAAAATCAATGAATATTGTAAATGCACAAACAGTAATATCTCCACATTGCAAGGTGCAATTCTGAAATTTTTTGCTTTTTCCTGCTAATCCTAGCATGATAAAGAAGATTCAAAGAGAGTGAGATGCCAGCTAATTTCATTCAGTCAGTAGCTTCAAACATTTCTGGACGTTTTTCAATGGCAAAAATCAATGAATATTGTAAATGCACAAACAGTAATATCTCCACATTGCAAGGTGCAATTCTGAAATTTTTTGCTTTTTCCTGCTAATCCTAGCATGATAAAGAAGATTCAAAGAGAGTGAGATGCCAGCTCCTTTCATTCAGTCAGTAGCTTCAAACATTTCTTGTATATGAAAAACATGTTTTTCAATGGCAAAAATCAATGAATATTGTAAATGCATAAACAGTAATATCTCCACATTGCAAGGTGCAATTCTGAAATTTTTTGCTTTTTCCTGCTAATCCTAGCATGATAAAGAAGATTCAAAGAGAGTGAGATACCAGCTCCTTTCATTCAGTCAGTAGCTTCAAACATTTCTGGACGTTTTTCAATGGCAAAAATCAATGAATATTGTAAATGCACAAACAGTAATATCTCCACATTGCAAGGCGCAATTCTGAAATTTTTTGCTTTTTCCTGTTAATCCTAGCATGATAAAGAAGATTCAAAGAGAGTGAGATGCCAGCTCCTTTCATTCAAGTCAGTAGCTTCAAACATTTCTGGTATATGAAAAACATGTTTTTCAATGGCAAAAATCAATGAATATTGTAAATGCACAAACAGTAATATCTCCACATTGCAAGGTGCAATTCTGAAATTTTTTGCTTTTTCCTGCTTATCCTAGCATGATAAAGAAGATTCAAAGAGAGTGAGATGCCAGCTCCTTTCATTCAGTCAGTAGCTTCAAACATTTCTGGTATATGAAAAACATGTTTTTCAATGGCAAAAATCAATGAATATTGTAAATGCACAAACAGTAATATCTCCACATTGCAGGGTGCAATTCTGAAATTTTTTTGCTTTTTCCTGCTAATCCTAGCATGATAAAGAAGATTCAAAGAGAGTGAGATGCCAGCTCCTTTCATTCAGTCAGTAGCTTCAAACATTTCTGGACGTTTTTCAATGGCAAAATCAATGAATATTGTAAATGCACAAACAGTAATATCTCCACATTGCAAGGTGCAATTCTGAAATTTTTTGCTTTTTCCTGTTAATCCTAGCATGATAAAGAAGATTCAAAGACAGTGAGATGCCAGCTCCTTTCATTCAGTCAGTAGCTTCAAACATTTCTGGTATATGAAAAACATGTTTTTCAATGGCAAAAATCAATGAATATTGTAAATGCACAAACAGTAATATCTCCACATTGCAAGGTGCAATTCTGAAATTTTTTGCTTTTTCCTGCTAATCCTAGCATGATAAAGAAGATTCAAAGAGAGTGAGATGCCAGCTCCTTTCATTCCGTCAGTAGCTTCAAACATTTCTGGTATATGAAAAACATGTTTTTCAATGGCAAAAATCAATGAATATTGTAAATGCACAAACAGTAATATCTCCACATTGCAAGGTGCAATTCTGAAATTTTTTGCTTTTTCCTGCTTATCCTAGCATGATAAAGAAGATTCAAAGAGAGTGAGATGCCAGCTCCTTTCATTCAGTCAGTAGCTTCAAACATTTCTGGACGTTTTTCAATGGCAAAATCAATGAATATTGTAAATGCACAAACAGTAATATCTCCACATTGCAGGGTGCAATTCTGAAATTTTTTGCTTTTTCCTGTTAATCCTAGCATGATAAAGAAGATTCAAAGACAGTGAGATGCCAGCTCCTTTCATTCAGTCAGTAGCTTCAAACATTTCTGGTATATGAAAAACATGTTTTTCAATGGCAAAAATCAATGAATATTGTAAATGCACAAACAGTAATATCTCCACATTGCAAGGTGCAATTCTGAAATTTTTTGCTTTTTCCTGCTAATCCTAGCATGATAAAGAAGATTCAAAGAGAGTGGGATGCCAGCTCCTTTCATTCCGTCAGTAGCTTCAAACATTTCTGGTATATGAAAAACATGTTTTTCAATGGCAAAAATCAATGAATATTGTAAATGCACAAACAGTAATATCTCCACATTGCAAGGTGCAATTCTGAAATTTTTTGCTTTTTCCTGCTAATCCTAGCATGATAAAGAAGATTCAAAGAGAGTGAGATGCCAGCTCCTTTCATTCAGTCAGTAGCTTCAAACATTTCTGGACGTTTTTCAATGGCAAAATCAATGAATATTGTAAATGCACAAACAGTAATATCTCCACATTGCAAGGTGCAATTCTGAAATTTTTTGCTTTTTCCTGCTAATCCTAGCATGATAAAGAAGATTCAAAGAGAGTGAGATGCCAGCTAATTTCATTCAGTCAGTAGCTTCAAACATTTCTGGACGTTTTTCAATGGCAAAAATCAATGAATATTGTAAATGCACAAACAGTAATATCTCCACATTGCAAGGTGCAATTCTGAAATTTTTTGCTTTTTCCTGCTAATCCTAGCATGATAAAGAAGATTCAAAGAGAGTGAGATGCCAGCTCCTTTCATTCAGTCAGTAGGTTCAAACATTTCTTGTATATGAAAAACATGTTTTTCAATGGCAAAAATCAATGAATATTGTAAATGCACAAACAGTAATATCTCCACATTGCAAGGTGCAATTCTGAAATTTTTTGCTTTTTCCTGCTAATCCTAGCATGATAAAGAAGATTCAAAGAGAGTGAGATACCAGCTCCTTTCATTCAGTCAGTAGCTTCAAACATTTCTGGACGTTTTTCAATGGCAAAAATCAATGAATATTGTAAATGCACAAACAGTAATATCTCCACATTGCAAGGTGCAATTCTGAAATTTTTTGCTTTTTCCTGTTAATCCTAGCATGATAAAGAAGATTCAAAGAGAGTGAGATGCCAGCTCCTTTCATTCAAGTCAGTAGCTTCAAACATTTCTGGTATATGAAAAACATGTTTTTCAATGGCAAAAATCAATGAATATTGTAAATGCACAAACAGTAATATCTCCACATTGCAAGGTGCAATTCTGAAATTTTTTGCTTTTTCCTGCTTATCCTAGCATGATAAAGAAGATTCAAAGAGAGTGAGATGCCAGCTCCTTTCATTCAGTCAGTAGCTTCAAACATTTCTGGTATATGAAAAACATGTTTTTCAATGGCAAAAATCAATGAATATTGTAAATGCACAAACAGTAAAATCTCCACATTGCAAGGTGCAATTCTGAAATTTTTTTGCTTTTTCCTGCTAATCCTAGCATGATAAAGAAGATTTAAAGAGAGTGAGATGCCAGCTCCTTTCATTCAGTCAGTAGCTTCAAACATTTCTGGACGTTTTTCAATGGCAAAATCAATGAATATTGTAAATGCACAAACAGTAATATCTCCACATTGCAAGGTGCAATTCTGAAATTTTTTGCTTTTTCCTGTTAATCCTAGCATGATAAAGAAGATTCAAAGACAGTGAGATGCCAGCTCCTTTCATTCAGTCAGTAGCTTCAAACATTTCTGGTATATGAAAAACATGTTTTTCAATGGCAAAAATCAATGAATATTGTAAATGCACAAACAGTAATATCTCCACATTGCAAGGTGCAATTCTGAAATTTTTTGCTTTTTCCTGCTAATCCTAGCATGATAAAGAAGATTCAAAGAGAGTGAGATGCCAGCTCCTTTCATTCCGTCAGTAGCTTCAAACATTTCTGGTATATGAAAAACATGTTTTTCAATGGCAAAAATCAATGAATATTGTAAATGCACAAACAGTAATATCTCCACATTGCAAGGTGCAATTCTGAAATTTTTTGCTTTTTCCTGCTAATCCTAGCATGATAAAGAAGATTCAAAGAGAGTGAGATGCCAGCTCCTTTCATTCAGTCAGTAGCTTCAAACATTTCTGGACGTTTTTCATTGGCAAAAATCAATGAATATTGTAAATGCACAAACAGTAATATCTCCACATTGCAAGGTGCAATTCTGAAATTTTTTGCTTTTTCCTGCTAATCCTAGCATGATAAAGAAGATTCAAAGAGAGTGAGATGCCAGCTCCTTTCATTCAGTCAGTAGCTTCAAACATTTCTTGTATATGAAAAACATGTTTTTCAATGGCAAAAATCAATGAATATTGTAAATGCACAAACAGCAATATCTCCACATTGCAAGGTGCAATTCTGAAATTTTTTGCTTTTTCCTGCTAATCCTAGCATGATAAAGAAGATTCAAAGAGAGTGAGATGCCAGCTCCTTTCATTCAGTCAGTAGCTTCAAACATTTCTGGACGTTTTTCAATGGCAAAAATCAATGAATATTGTAAATGCACAAACAGTAATATCTCCACATTGCAAGGTGCAATTCTGAAATTTTTTGCTTTTTCCTGTTAATCCTAGCATGATAAAGAAGATTCAAAGAGAGTGAGATGCCAGCTCCTTTCATTCAGTCAGTAGCTTCAAACATTTCTGGTATATGAAAAACATGTTTTTCAATGGCAAAAATCAATGAATATTGTAAATGCACAAACAGTAATATCTCCACATTGCAAGGTGCAATTCTGAAATTTTTTGCTTTTTCCTGCTAATCCTAGCATGATAAAGAAGATTCAAAGAGAGTGAGATGCCAGCTCCTTTCATTCAGTCAGTAGCTTCAAACATTTCTGGTATATGAAAAACATGTTTTTCAATGGCAAAAATCAATGAATATTGTAAATGCACAAACAGTAATATCTCCACATTGCAAGGTGCAATTCTGAAATTTTTTGCTTTTTCCTGCTAATCCAAGCATGATAAAGAAGATTCAAAGAGAGTGAGATGCCAGCTCCTTTCATTCAGTCAGTAGCTTCAAACATTTCTGGTATATGAATAACATGATGTTTTTCAATGGCAAAAATCAATGAATATTGTAAATGCACAAACAGTAATTTCTCCGCATTGCAAGGTGCAATTCTGAAATTTTTTGCTTTTTCCTGCTCCTCTTAGCATGATAAAGAAGATTCAAAGAGAGTGAGATGCCAGCTCCTTTCATTCAGTCAGTAGCTTCAAACATTTCTGGTATATGAATAACATGATGTTTTTCAATGGCAAAAATCAATGAATATTGTAAATGCACAAACAGTAATTTCTCCGCATTGCAAGGTGCAATTCTGAAATTTTTTGCTTTTTCCTGCTCCTCTTAGCATGATAAAGACGATTCAAAGAGAGTGAGATGCCAGCTCCTTTCATTCAGTCAGTAGCTTCAATCATTTCTGGACGTTTTTCAATGGCAAAAATCAATGAATATTGTAAATGCACAAACAGTAATTTCTCCGCATTGCAAGGTGCAATTCTGAAATTTTTTGCTTTTTCCTGCTCCTCTTAGCATGATAAAGAAAATTCAGTGAGATGCCAGCTGCTTTCATTCAGTCAGTAGCTTCAATCATTTCTGGACGTTTTTCAATGGCAAAAATCAATGAATATTGTAAATGCACAAACAGTAATATCTCCACATTGCAAGGTGCAATTCTGAAATTTTTTGCTTTTTCCTGTTAATCCTAGCATGATAAAGAAGATTCAAAGAGAGTGAGATGCCAGCTCCTTTCATTCAGTCAGTAGCTTCAAACATTTCTGGTATATGAAAAACATGTTTTTCAATGGCAAAAATCAATGAATATTGTAAATGCACAAACAGTAATATCTCCACATTGCAAGGTGCAATTCTGAAATTTTTTGCTTTTTCCTGCTAATCCAAGCATGATAAAGAAGATTCAAAGAGAGTGAGATGCCAGCTCCTTTCATTCAGTCAGCAGCTTCAAACATTTCTGGTATATGAATAACATGATGTTTTTCAATGGCAAAAATCAATGAATATTGTAAATGCACAAACAGTAATTTCTCCGCATTGCAAGGTGCAATTCTGAAATTTTTTGCTTTTTCCTGCTCCTCTTAGCATGATAAAGAAGATTCAAAGAGAGTGAGATGCCAGCTCCTTTCATTCAGTCAGTAGCTTCAAACATTTCTGGTATATGAATAACATGATGTTTTTCAATGGCAAAAATCAATGAATATTGTAAATGCACAAACAGTAATTTCTCCGCATTGCAAGGTGCAATTCTGAAATTTTTTGCTTTTTCCTGCTCCTCTTAGCATGATAAAGAAGATTCAAAGAGAGTGAGATGCCAGCTCCTTTCGTTCAGTCAGTAGCTTCAATCATTTCTGGACGTTTTTCAAAGGCAAAAATCATTGAATATTGTAAATGCACAAACAGTAATTTCTCCGCATTGCAAGGTGCAATTCTGAAATTTTTTACTTTTTCCTGCTCCTCTTAGCATGATAAAGAAGATTCAAAGAGAGTGAGATGCCAGCTCCTTTCATTCAGTCAGTAGCTTCAATCATTTCTGGTATATGAATAACATGATGTTTTTCAATGGCAAAAATCAATGAATATTGTAAATGCACAAACAGTAATTTCTCCGCATTGCAAGGTGCAATTCTGAAGTTTTTTGCTTTTTCCTGCTCCTCTTAGCATGATAAAGAAGATTCACAGAGAGTGAGATGCCAGCTCCTTTCATTCAGTCAGTAGCTTCAATCATTTCTGGACGTTTTTCAATGGCAAAAATCATTGAATATTGTAAATGCACAAACAGTAATTTCTCCGCATTGCAAGGTGCAATTCTGAAATTTTTTACTTTTTCCTGCTCCTCTTAGCATGATAAAGAAGATTCAAAGAGAGTGAGATGCCAGCTCCTTTCATTCAGTCAGTAGCTTCAATCATTTCTGGTATATGAATAACATGATGTTTTTCAATGGCAAAAATCAATGAATATTGTAAATGCACAAACAGTAATTTCTCCGCATTGCAAGGTGCAATTCTGAAATTTTTTGCTTTTTCCTGCTCCTCTTAGCATAATAAAGAAGATTCAAAGAAAGTGAGATGCCAGCTCCTTTCATTCAGTCAGTAGCTTCAATCATTTCTGGACGTTTTTCAATGGCAAACATCAATGAATATTGTAAATGCACAAACAGTAATTTCTTCGCATTGCAAGGTGCAATTCTGAAATTTTTTGCTTTTTCCTGCTCCTCTTAGCATGATAAACAAGATTCAAAGAGAGTGAGATGCCAGCTCCTTTCATTCAGTCAGTAGCTTCAATCATTTCTGGACGTTTTTCAATGGCAAAAATCAATGAATATTGTAAATGCACAAACAGTAATTTCTCCGCATTGCAAGGTGCAATTCTGAAATTTTTTACTTTTTCCTGCTCCTCTTAGCATGATAAAGAAGATTCAAAGAGAGTGAGATGCCAGCTCCTTTCATTCAGTCAGTAGCTTCAAACATTTCTGGTATATGAATAACATGATGTTTTTCAATGGCAAAAATCAATGAATATTGTAAATGCACAAACAGTAATTTCTCCGCATTGCAAGGTGCAATTCTGAAATTTTTTGCTTTTTCCTGCTCCTCTTAGCATGATAAAGAAGATTCAAAGAGAGTGAGATGGGGCGTGGCTTAGGCACAGACCAAGATGGCAGCATAGGTCTGTGCTCCTTGAGGGCTATAATCATAAAGCGACGATAAAAGCAACTTAAGAGGATTTATTCACTCAACTTTTACATGGACAAACTTCTTACAGCCTAAGGATCATCTGGATATTGAAAAAACTTTCCCTGACCCGTTATTCTGGGAGTTTTAACATGCGGAAGCAGTGAGGTGCGTCCTTGATTTCATTCCAGTCGTGGGTATTGCGACATAGACCTGCAGGCTTGCAGGTTTGCGTGTCTCTGCAAAGGGACCCCCACCGCTCCCTACCTCCGGTCTTCAGAGCGCTGCTCACCGGGGGTTACTGAATAGACTGTGCAGGATTTATATTTTGAAGCCGGCGGCACCAGAGCCCCGTGAATCAGCTGATCGCTATATGCTGAGAAAACCTCTACTGACCCGGCACCCAGAATAGCCCCACTGAGGAGGATCAGATATCGGATACCATCTACAGGCTGTCTTCATCGGGTAATCAGCCCCCTGCAACATAAGTAGAGACCTACCTTGAAACCGTGGGGGCACACAGTCGTGCCCTGGATTGGTCCCCCCGTGCTGGCAAGCTCCTTTTGTCCTGTCGGCAAGTCGCGCGGCTCTGCTGCTGTGAGGTGCCGGTGGTTGCGAGACGAGTCGGCTCTGTACATCAGCCTATGCAGTTTCTGCAAAAAGAAATATGGACTGAGTCCTGACCGGACCTTGTTCAGCTACACTATTACACCGGATCACTGCCCTGTAAACTGCCCCGACCTTCAATCCACCCAGCTGACAACTGCGACCGGTGGCAGGTCTCCTGCAGAGATATCACCGCCCGGCGCTGTACCACCCTGCTATCAGCTGCGACCAGTGACAGGATTCCGGAAGTTAAAACACCGGCCGGCTTGTGGAGGATCGCGGACCCCAAGGACCCCCGGATCTACAATCAAGTAAAGGGACCGGGAGTCCGGAGCACTAAGAAACTTGACAAGACCCCGCTCCCATAGAAGGATTGACCCACCGATACCAAGCTACGGGACCCTTCCTGCTCCAGGACGCCGGCGGCAGCCCGAAGACCCGGCCTTGCTCACAGCTGACGCGGCTATACAGAGGACCCGTCCGGAGCGGAACTGCACTCTCCATTTAACAAGGTTAGATAAGCCCTGGCTGACGCCAGGGCTCCTACCGTGACTCAGTGGGGCTGCTGACTGAGGTCTGGTGGCGGCGGTGTCCCCTTTTCTTTTGCGGAGCGATTCTGTCCCTCTCTCCCTCCTGCTGCCGGGCGCTGCTTGTGTCTGCGGCCGGGCTCCCTGCTCTGTGCGGCTGTTCCCTGGGTTCAGGGGCTGTTCCGGGGGTGGTCGTGCCCCCTCCTCTGCTCCGGAGCCGCTCTGCTCCTGTCTTTCCTCAGCAGACCGACACCGCCGGTGTAAAGGGCTGGTAGCTCCGCAACACACGGGGCTGATTTGCCGGCGGCGGTATCTCCTTCCTGCTGCTGGGGGGGCCGCTTTGCTCCTCCCTGCCTTTGACTGACAGGTGCCACCGGTCCCCACGCTCTGCTCCAGTTATATTCCCCCTGTGCCGCTCTGCTAACTGTGTCCCTCCGGTGTCTGGTCCCTGCAGACCCTTGTGACTGCCTCCCCCTCCTGTAGTAGCGCCGCTGAGCTTTGATCTTGCTTCTGGTCCCTAGCTGCAGCAGCTCCGCTGTCCTCCACTGCCCTATACTCACAATCAGCTGATAACTTCAAATTCTCCCGCCCCCTGATGTAGCATCGCTCTGCACTGCTGTCCATGGTGCTGATCTTGTGTCAGTGCTGATACAGAGGTCTATTAAATACCAAACGGTTTTGCACTGCTGTCCATGGTGCTGATCTTGTATCAGTGCTGATTCTGCACTGCTGTCCATGGTGCTGATCTTGTTTCAATGCTGATATAGAGGTCTATTAAATACCAAACGGTGTATTATCATCTGGACTGTGAGACTTGATCCTGTGGGGAGGGGGGGGATAGGAGGACCTGTCTCTACCTTCATATATATATACTGTGACTACGCTACTTGATATATATATCACAGTTGGTGCCCATGGAACTCTACAGATCTGCAAGCCTTCATAATAATTAGTTTCCTGCTAAAACTATATGTGCCTTTTATTTTCATCCCTCAGGTCAATTTCATTATTTCTTTTGATACTTTGGATTGTGATTTATATTTAAAGGTTTACATTCTAGGGGGTTCATAACTCTACAGTTTTTTGTATTGATTGTCTTTTGTTGGAATGATATTTGTTTAACGCAAATTTCTTCTAGCCATTGTTTCCAGACATTTTGCAACTCTAAAGTTTTTGGCCCTCTCTTTAGGTCAATTATTTCTAGTGTCATTTTAGTATTTTCTATATATATTCACCCATAGGTCTGATATCTTATAATGGCGGCTAATAAAAAAAATACCCAAAAATCTTTGGAAGCTCCCCTTAAAACTAGTGTGGTAAGAGCAAAGTCCTCCCAACGCTTTTCATTTTCAAACCCTTCAGAAGATGATGTCAATACCATTAGCCCACTTAAGTCCAGATCACCTCATAGAAATCCTGAAGACAGACAGAGTTCTAAAATAAGCTCTCCCACCAAACAATCTTCTAAAAGTCTATTATCTCCAAAACCACAGAGAATTCCTGATGCTAAACCTGCCCCTTCTACCGTAATTAAAGAAAAAAAAGTGGAAGAGATGGATATTTCCATCTCATCAAAAAGAAGGGATCCAGGTACCTGGAGCAACAAATATTCTGCACTGGCTACGAGTTCGGAGGAGGAATCATCGGACACGTCTCCCAATCCTAGTCCAGATAAGAGACGTGCTAAAAAGGACGTCTCCCCTTCGTCCTCAGACCCTACGCCTAGTGTCCCGGCCAAAATACCCATTTCTCAAGAGTTGGGAAATACCGACCTTGGTTCATATCTGGACAATCTTTTAAAGACGATTGACAGAAATATGAAACTGGGTTTTGAGAAACAGGTAGACACCATGAAATCTACTTTGGAAGCTTTTGGAGTTAAATTGGAGGAAAACACTAAAAGACTTGAAAAGGTGGAGGGTAAGGTAGAGTCTGTCTCTTCTGATAATTTAGAAATTAAATCCGAGCTCAAAAGACTTAGATTAAAAGTTGCGGATTTGGAGGACAGGAGTAGGAGAAATAATTTGAAGATTAGAGGCATATCTGAGGATGTTTCTCCCTCAGATATCTCGGCTTTTCTCAAAGACTTATTTCACAAGACAATCCCATCCCTTTCTGAGCAGGATCTTATCATTGATAGGGCCCATCGCTTATTTCGTCCGACCTCCATTTCCTCGGATCTTCCTAGGGATGTAATAGCTAGGTTACATTTTTTCTCGACCAAAGAGAGAATTTTGAATTATATTAGGGAAAACAGGACTTTTCCAGAGCCTTTCTCGCACCTAAAAATCTTCTCAGATTTTTCCAAAGAAACCATGGATGCGAGAAGGTCATACAAATTGACAACAGATAGACTGAGGGATATGAATATCCCGTATAGGTGGGGCTTTCCAGTAAAGTTGCTGATTTTCTTTAAGGGGGAAACATTTACTCTTACAGATCCTGATGAAGGCCCTAAATTTTTTGATTTTATAAGGGACATTCCTTATAAGGTTACAAAGGCACCCCACCGCTGAAATGAGAAATACTACTCCCTCGGGAGCCCTCTTCAAAAATAAACTCATCCTTCTACCTCACCTAACATGTTATACTAGATTTATTATTCTTCTTCACATTTAGCCTTCGTAGTTGTCCACATTATTTTTCCCCCCCAATCTGAGGGAGAACCTTTACGGTAAAGGTTCCCTCAGGAGATTTTTGGATTCGTTTTTTTTTTTCTTTTCTCTTTGAATATCTGGTTATTGTTATTACTATTTTTGTATTAGTATTGGAGATATTGTATTCCAGCTTTGATTGTCGGTTGATTTTATTTGGGAATTTGTTGGACCAACTGACCCCTCTCTTTTTGGCCTTTTCTGATTACAAATTTACCTATGCCCATCAAGATCATCACCTATAATGTAAGAGGCCTAAACAGTCCTAATAAGAGATTCTCCCTTTGGAAGGAATTGGGTTATCTTGGTGCTGATGTTGCGTGTCTTCAGGAGACAAGGTTTGCCGAGGGGAAACACCCTACCTTCACCCACAAGCGCTACCCTCATATATTTGAATCTACTAGCGACCGGAAAAAAGCCGGTGTAGCTACAGTGATCAAGGATTCTGTCCCATTTGAGTTTTTAGATCAACATAAGGATGTCAATGGAAGGTTTCATATATTGCTCTGTAAACTGAATAATCATGAGTGCACTGTTATTAACGTATACGCCCCAAATAAAAAGCAAATACCCTTTTTGAACAAGGTTTTTAGGAAGGTTGAAGAGGTTAGGAGAGGAGAGTTGATTTTTTTAGGAGACTTCAACATGGTCCCGGACGGGCATATGGACTCCTCCTCCCCCAGCCGCCACCTATACCCGACGCTAAATAATTGGCTTTATAAAAATGAACTATTTGATACATTTAGATGTCTGCAAACTACTTCCAAAGAGTTCTCCCATTTTTCGGATGCGCACCAAACGGCCTCTAGAATTGACTTAATAGTTACTGATGTCTTTTCTTTACCCAAATTTTCTAACGTATCTATAGGCCACAGATCTCTATCAGATCATGCCCCTACGTCATGTGAAATTCATATTGGTCCTCTTATTAAAAATGGATTTCTTTGGAAATGTAGGTCTTCACTTATTCATAACCCCAAAAACAAAAAAATTATTGAAAAAGCTATTTCCGACTATTTTAGGGAAAACGATACCCCAGATTTGACCAATCCCTTTTCCAGCTGGTGTGCTCACAAAGCAGTCATTCGTGGAGTGCTAATGCAGATATCCTCTTCTGAAAAAAAAGAAAAAAGATCAAAAATTAATTCTCTTCAAAAACTGATTAGGGAAAAAGAACTTGAGCAAATTAATCTTCCTTCCCCTTCCCCAATAATTCAAAAAGAGCTGTCAAATTTAAGGATAGAGCTAAAATCAGAAATTTCTTCCTCTTATGATGCGATTATTCGAAAATCAAAATTTAATTACTATGCGGCTCTAAATAAACCGACCCGCTTTATGGCTCGCTTAGTTAAATGTAAAAGAGCAATTAATAGAATAGATAAAATAAAAAATAATAGTGGAATAACGTTTTGTCACCCTAAAGATATAGTGAACCAGTTTGCAGACTTTTACAAAAAACTCTACAACATTAAAACTGACCCTCTAATTCCTCATCCTCATCCAGACGCAATCAACAAATTTTTAGCCTCCATTAACCTACCAAAATTGAACCCTCTGGACCACGAGTCATTGAACAAGCCTTTCTCTAACCTTGAAATTATTAACACAATAAAGCAACTTAAAGCTTTCAAGGCCCCGGGTCCAGATGGGTTCATTAACGAATATTATAAAACCTTTTGTGACCTACTTTCTCTCCCCCTCACGAAAATTTTCAATCATGCTTCCTCAATAAGCTCCTTCCCCTCAGAAATGCTGGAAGCTACCATTACCCTAATACCCAAGTCTAAGGAAGAGAGAGATAATGTTAAAAATTATAGGCCCATTTCGCTAATTAACACTGACATCAAGATATACTCGAAAATTCTGGCCAATCGTTTATCGACTATTCTCCCATCTCTCATCAATGACGACCAAATTGGCTTCGTTGGTGGGAGACAAGCTACTGATGGCTCTAGAAGACTCCTGAATATTATTAAGGTGATAAATACGGCGAAACTCCCAGCCTCGTTGCTTGCTTTAGATGCTGAAAAAGCTTTCGACAGGTTAAATTGGCTATACCTTAAACTCACCCTTATTAAATTTGGCTTTGATAACAATTTTCTCTCTTCAATTATGGCCCTATATTCCAACCCCCAAGCTAAAATCTATGTTAATAACTATCTCTCAAATCCAATTCCTATTACAAACGGTACTAGACAGGGTTGCCCGCTTTCCCCCCTTCTTTTTGTCTTGGCTATGGAGCCCCTTGCTCAGAGGATTAGAGAAAATACTGACATTAGGGGGATATCTACCCCATCTCGAGAATTTAAAATTGGCCTCTTTGCGGATGATGTTATGCTTTCCTTGCTGGACCCAGTAAATTCGGTTGCGGAGGTTTCAAAGGTTCTAGAACTATTCTCTCAGATTTCTTATTTTAAAATTAACAATGAGAAGTCTAAACTTTTGAATATTAATCTGGACCGCCAGACGAGAGAGGTTTTACACTCAAGATTTTCCTTTGGTCTGGCTAAACGCAATCTGACTTATTTGGGGATCAGTATTGGTAAATCTATTAATTCAACAATCTCTGACAATCTGGTTCTGATTGATGACATCGTCCGCGGAGATTTGATGGATTTTATGAAAAGAGATTTGTCGTGGTGGGGTAGAGTCCTCTCTATCAAGATGTTTGTTCTTCCCAAAATTTTGTATTTTTTCCGCAACCTACCTTTATCTATTTCCCATATCTTTGTTCAAAAAATTCAAAATCAGATTAATTCTTATGTCTGGGATAATAAACGTGCGAGGATATCTGCTGATATATTGTACAAGAATAAAAGTAACGGAGGTCTGAGCCATCCTAATATTTCCGCTTACTATCTGGCAAACCTTATCAAACAGAGCAGTTACTGGTTTAATTCTGACAGCCTCCCAGCTTGGATGATTCTGGAGACCTTCTTAAATAACGGTTCTTCTCCTCGTGAATTGTTACTCAGGCATCTCTTTAGACAGTGTACTCATGATTCTTCCCACCCTATTTTCCAGGCGATCATTGACGCCTGGAAAAAAATCACCAAAAAAAAGAAAAAGAATCCTTTAAGAGATTCTGATATGGATAAGCTTTCCCTTGTCAAAAAATTTCCAATTGGTTTTGTTGCTGATCTGTATAACTCTTCCATTCCAGATCAATGGGACATTAAAGGGTTAAGGAAAATTGGAGACTTGTATGAAGCTTCTGTCTTTATCCCTTTCCAAATTCTTAAGAAAAGATTCAATTTGCCTTTTTCTGATTTCTTTTTATACTCTCATTTAAAGAGCATTATTCTGGAATTCATTTCTAGCAAATTTATCGTTTCCGAAATCTCGGTGAACCTGTTAAGTAACCCATCCCATAAGATTTTTTGGAGCCTGAGACACCTATATAACAGCTTCAATAATGACCTCTCTTTCCAAAAACATCTTTACATGATTCGATGGGAAAAGGACCTAAAACTCAATTTCCAATCCGACCAATGGGAGAATGCTCTTCTTTTCTCACAAGCCTCTAATATATCTATGCCCTTACAAGAGGCCTACTTCAAAATTTTAACCAGATGGTACTACACTCCAATCAGGCTCCACTATATAAAGCCCAGCAACTCTCCCCTCTGTTGGAGGGAGTGCGGCCTTAGGGGAGATCTGTTACATCTCTTTTGGAGCTGCCCTAAAATCCGCAATCTATGGGCTCAGATCTCTTCTTTGGTAGATGATCTCTTGGGCAGACCACTAATATTGACCCCTCAAAGGGCTTTACTATCCTTGGATCTTGAATCATACAAGTCGTTTGAAAGATCTTTGGTGATTCATTTATTCTCAGTTTGTAAGAATACATTGGCTTTTTATTGGAGAAAGTCACATGTCCCCACTTTGGAGGACTTAGTTGATAAGATGAATCTCCATAGAATATTTGAACTCAGATTTGCCCTTATTAACAATAATTTACTTAAATTTTCTAAGAAGTGGGATATTTGGTCCATTAAGTTCCCTCAACCATCTCATAATGCTGGAATATCTTAATAGGTGTTACATGTTTAGCTTATTAATATGTTTAATTTTGCTAATATGATAGTAGTGTGTGTTTAATTGTTCAAGTTATCTATTATCGTGTTTATTATTTGACGAACAAATTTCTCCCACCTTCCCTGATTATTCCATTCCCGTTTGTACCGTTTCCCTTCCCCTTCCTCGGAATTACCCCTTCCCACGAATATTCTTATTTCACTACTTTATGCTACGATTGTTATTCCCCTGTTAAACTGTTTATTAAAAATAAAAAAAATATGGTAAAACAAAGAGAGTGAGATGCCAGCTCCTTTCGTTCAGTCAGTAGCTTCAATCATTTCTGGACGTTTTTCAAAGGCAAAAATCATTGAATATTGTAAATGCACAAACAGTAATTTCTCCGCATTGCAAGGTGCAATTCTGAAATTTTTTACTTTTTCCTGCTCCTCTTAGCATGATAAAGAAGATTCAAAGAGAGTGAGATGCCAGCTCCTTTCATTCAGTCAGTAGCTTCAATCATTTCTGGTATATGAATAACATGATGTTTTTCAATGGCAAAAATCAATGAATATTGTAAATGCACAAACAGTAATTTCTCCGCATTGCAAGGTGCAATTCTGAAGTTTTTTGCTTTTTCCTGCTCCTCTTAGCATGATAAAGAAGATTCACAGAGAGTGAGATGCCAGCTCCTTTCATTCAGTCAGTAGCTTCAATCATTTCTGGACGTTTTTCAATGGCAAAAATCATTGAATATTGTAAATGCACAAACAGTAATTTCTCCGCATTGCAAGGTGCAATTCTGAAATTTTTTACTTTTTCCTGCTCCTCTTAGCATGATAAAGAAGATTCAAAGAGAGTGAGATGCCAGCTCCTTTCATTCAGTCAGTAGCTTCAATCATTTCTGGTATATGAATAACATGATGTTTTTCAATGGCAAAAATCAATGAATATTGTAAATGCACAAACAGTAATTTCTCCGCATTGCAAGGTGCAATTCTGAAATTTTTTGCTTTTTCCTGCTCCTCTTAGCATAATAAAGAAGATTCAAAGAAAGTGAGATGCCAGCTCCTTTCATTCAGTCAGTAGCTTCAATCATTTCTGGACGTTTTTCAATGGCAAACATCAATGAATATTGTAAATGCACAAAGAGTAATTTCTTCGCATTGCAAGGTGCAATTCTGAAATTTTTTGCTTTTTCCTGCTCCTCTTAGCATGATAAACAAGATTCAAAGAGAGTGAGATGCCAGCTCCTTTCATTCAGTCAGTAGCTTCAATCATTTCTGGACGTTTTTCAATGGCAAAAATCAATGAATATTGTAAATGCACAAACAGTAATTTCTCCGCATTGCAAGGTGCAATTCTGAAATTTTTTACTTTTTCCTGCTCCTCTTAGCATGATAAAGAAGATTCAAAGAGAGTGAGATGCCAGCTCCTTTCATTCAGTCAGTAGCTTCAAACATTCCTGGTATATGAATAACATAATGTTTTTCAATGGCAAAAATCAATGAATATTGTAAATGCACAAACAGTAATTTCTCCGCATTGCAAGGTGCAATTCTGAAATTTTTTGCTTTTTCCTGCTCCTCTTAGCATGATAAAGAAGATTCAAAGAGAGTGAGATGCCAGCTCCTTTCATTCAGTCAGTAGCTTCAATCATTTCTGGACGTTTTTCAATTGCAAAAATCAATGAATATTGTAAATGCACAAACAGTAATTTCTCCGCATTGCAAGGTGCAATTCTGAAATTTTTTGCTTTTTCCTGCTCCTCTTAGCATGATAAAGAAGATTCAAAGAGAGTGAGATGCCAGCTCCTTTCATTCAGTCAGTAGCTTCAAACATTTCTGGTATATGAATAACATGATGTTTTTCAATGGCAAAAATCAATGAATATTGTAAATGCACAAACAGTAATTTCTCCGCATTGCAAGGTGCAATTCTGAAATTTTTTGCTTTTTCCTGCTCCTCTTAGCATGATAAAGAAGATTCAAAGAGAGTGAGATGCCAGCTCCTTTCATTCAGTCAGTAGCATCAATCATTTCTGGTATATGAATAACATGATGTTTTTCAATGGCAAAAATCAATGAATATTGTAAATGCACAAACAGTAATTTCTCCGCATTGCAAGGTGCAATTCTGAAATTTTTTGCTTTTTCCTGCTCCTCTTAGCATGATAAAGAAGATTCAAAGAGAGTGAGATGCCAGCTCCTTTCGTTCAGTCAGTAGCTTCAATCATTTCTGGACGTTTTTCAAAGGCAAAAATCATTGAATATTGTAAATGCACAAACAGTAATTTCTCCGCATTGCAAGGTGCAATTCTGAAATTTTTTACTTTTTCCTGCTCCTCTTAGCATGATAAAGAAGATTCAAAGAGAGTGAGATGCCAGCTCCTTTCATTCAGTCAGTAGCTTCAATCATTTCTGGTATATGAATAACATGATGTTTTTCAATGGCAAAAATCAATGAATATTGTAAATGCACAAACAGTAATTTCTCCGCATTGCAAGGTGCAATTCTGAAATTTTTTGCTTTTTCCTGCTCCTCTTAGCATGATAAAGAAGATTCAAAGAGAGTGAGATGCCAGCTCCTTTCATTCAGTCAGTAGCTTCAATCATTTCTGGACGTTTTTCAATGGCAAAAATCATTGAATATTGTAAATGCACAAACAGTAATTTCTCCGCATTGCAAGGTGCAATTCTGAAATTTTTTACTTTTTCCTGCTCCTCTTAGCATGATAAAGAAGATTCAAAGAGAGTGAGATGCCAGCTCCTTTCATTCAGTCAGTAGCTTCAATCATTTCTGGTATATGAATAACATGATGTTTTTCAATGGCAAAAATCAATGAATATTGTAAATGCACAAACAGTAATTTCTCCGCATTGCAAGGTGCAATTCTGAAATTTTTTGCTTTTTCCTGCTCCTCTTAGCATGATAAAGAAGATTCAAAGAGAGTGAGATGCCAGCTCCTTTCATTCAGTCAGTAGCTTCAATCATTTCTGGACGTTTTTCAATGGCAAAAATCAATGAATATTGTAAATGCACAAACAGTAATTTCTCCGCATTGCAAGGTGCAATTCTGAAATTTTTTGCTTTTTCCTGCTCCTCTTAGCATGATAAACAAGATTAAAAGAGAGTGAGATGCCAGCTCCTTTCATTCAGTCAGTAGCTTCAATCATTTCTGGACGTTTTTCAATGGCAAAAATCAATGAATATTGTAAATGCACAAACAGTAATTTCTCCGCATTGCAAGGTGCAATTCTGAAATTTTTTGCTTTTTCCTGCTCCTCTTAGCATGATAAAGAAGATTCAAAGAGAGTGAGATGCCAGCTCCTTTCATTCAGTCAGTAGCTTCAAACATTCCTGGTATATGAATAACATGATGTTTTTCAATGGCAAAAATCAATGAATATTGTAAATGCACAAACAGTAATTTCTCCGCATTGCAAGGTGCAATTCTGAAATTTTTTGCTTTTTCCTGCTCCTCTTAGCATGATAAAGAAGATTCAAAGAGAGTGAGATGCCAGCTCCTTTCATTCAGTCAGTAGCTTCAATCATTTCTGGACGTTTTTCAATTGCAAAAATCAATGAATATTGTAAATGCACAAACAGTAATTTCTCCGCATTGCAAGGTGCAACTCTGAAATTTTTTGCTTTTTCCTGCTCCTCTTAGCATGATAAAGAAGATTCAAAGAGAGTGAGATGCCAGCTCCTTTCATTCAGTCAGTAGCTTCAATCATTTCTGGTATATGAATAACGTGATGTTTTTCAATGGCAAAAATCAATGAATATTGTAAATGCACAAACAGTAATTTCTCCGCATTGCAAGGTGCAATTCTGAAATTTTTTGCTTTTTCCTGCTCCTCTTAGCATGATAAAGAAGATTCAAAGAGAGTGAGATGCCAGCTCCTTTCATTCAGTCAGTAGCTTCAAACATTTCTGGTATATGAATAACATGATGTTTTTCAATGGCAAAAATCAATGAATATTGTAAATGCACAAACAGTAATTTCTCCGCATTGCAAGGTGCAATTCTGAAATTTTTTGCTTTTTCCTGCTCCTCTTAGCATGATAAAGAAGATTCAAGGAGAGTGAGATGCCAGCTCCTTTCATTCAGTCAGTAGCTTCAAACATTTCTGGTATATGAATAACATGATGTTTTTCAATGGCAAAAATCAATGAATATTGTAAATGCACAAACAGTAATTTCTCCGCATTGCAAGGTGCAATTCTGAAATTTTTTGCTTTATCCTGCTCCTCTTAGCATGATAAAGAAGATTCAAAGAGAGTGAGATGCCAGCTCCTTTCATTCAGTCAGTAGCTTCAATCATTTCTGGACGTTTTTCAATGGCAAAAATCATTGAATATTGTAAATGCACAAACAGTAATTTCTCCGCATTGCAAGGTGCAATTCTGAAATTTTTTACTTTTTCCTGCTCCTCTTAGCATGATAAAGAAGATTCAAAGAGAGTGAGATGCCAGCTCCTTTCATTCAGTCAGTAGCTTCAATCATTTCTGGTATATGAATAACATGATGTTTTTCAATGGCAAAAATCAATGAATATTGTAAATGCACAAACAGTAATTTCTCCGCATTGCAAGGTGCAATTCTGAGATTTTTTGCTTTTTCCTGCTCCTCTTAGCATGATAAAGAAGATTCAAAGAGAGTGAGATGCCAGCTCCTTTCATTCAGTCAGTAGCTTCAATCATTTCTGGACGTTTTTCAATGGCAAAAATCAATGAATATTCTAAATGCACAAACAGTAATTTCTCCGCATTGCAAGGTGCAATTCTGAAATTTTTTGCTTTTTCCTGCTCCTCTTAGCATGATAAACAAGATTCAAAGAGAGTGAGATGCCAGCTCCTTTCATTCAGTCAGTAGCTTCAATCATTTCTGGACGTTTTTCAATGGCAAAAATCAATGAATATTGTAAATGCACAAACAGTAATTTCTCCGCATTGCAAGGTGCAATTCTGAAATTTTTTGCTTTTTCCTGCTCCTCTTAGCATGATAAAGAAGATTCAAAGAGAGTGAGAAGCCAGCTCCTTTCATTCAGTCAGTAGCTTCAATCATTTCTGGACGTTTTTCAATGGCAAAAATCAATGAATATTGTAAATGCACAAACAGTAATTTCTCCGCATTGCAAGGTGCAATTCTGAAATTTTTTGCTTTTTCCTGCTCCTCTTAGCATGATAAAGAAGATTCAAAGAGAGTGAGATGCCAGCTCCTTTCATTCAGTCAGTAGCTTCAATCATTTCTGGACGTTTTTCAATTGCAAAAATCAATGAATATTGTAAATGCACAAACAGTAATTTCTCCGCATTGCAAGGTGCAATTCTGAAATTTTTTGCTTTTTCCTGCTCCTCTTAGCATGATAAAGAAGATTCAAAGAGAGTGAGATGCCAGCTCCTTTCATTCAGTCAGTAGCTTCAAACATTTCTGGTATATGAATAACATGATGTTTTTCAATGGCAAAAATCAATGAATATTGTAAATGCACAAACAGTAATTTCTCCGCATTGCAAGGTGCAATTCTGAAATTTTTTGCTTTTTCCTGCTCCTCTTAGCATGATAAAGAAGATTCAAAGAGAGTGAGATGCCAGCTCCTTTCATTCAGTCAGTAGCATCAATCATTTCTGGTATATGAATAACATGATGTTTTTCAATGGCAAAAATCAATGAATATTGTAAATGCACAAACAGTAATTTCTCCGCATTGCAAGGTGCAATTCTGAAATTTTTTGCTTTTTCCTGCTCCTCTTAGCATGATAAAGAAGATTCAAAGAGAGTGAGATGCCAGCTCCTTTCGTTCAGTCAGTAGCTTCAATCATTTCTGGACGTTTTTCAAAGGCAAAAATCATTGAATATTGTAAATGCACAAACAGTAATTTCTCCGCATTGCAAGGTGCAATTCTGAAATTTTTTACTTTTTCCTGCTCCTCTTAGCATGATAAAGAAGATTCAAAGAGAGTGAGATGCCAGCTCCTTTCATTCAGTCAGTAGCTTCAATCATTTCTGGTATATGAATAACATGATGTTTTTCAATGGCAAAAATCAATGAATATTGTAAATGCACAAACAGTAATTTCTCCGCATTGCAAGGTGCAATTCTGAAATTTTTTGCTTTTTCCTGCTCCTCTTAGCATGATAAAGAAGATTCAAAGAGAGTGAGATGCCAGCTCCTTTCATTCAGTCAGTAGCTTCAATCATTTCTGGACGTTTTTCAATGGCAAAAATCATTGAATATTGTAAATGCACAAACAGTAATTTCTCCGCATTGCAAGGTGCAATTCTGAAATTTTTTACTTTTTCCTGCTCCTCTTAGCATGATAAAGAAGATTCAAAGAGAGTGAGATGCCAGCTCCTTTCATTCAGTCAGTAGCTTCAATCATTTCTGGTATATGAATAACATGATGTTTTTCAATGGCAAAAATCAATGAATATTGTAAATGCACAAACAGTAATTTCTCCGCATTGCAAGGTGCAATTCTGAAATTTTTTGCTTTTTCCTGCTCCTCTTAGCATGATAAAGAAGATTCAAAGAGAGTGAGATGCCAGCTCCTTTCATTCAGTCAGTAGCTTCAATCATTTCTGGACGTTTTTCAATGGCAAAAATCAATGAATATTGTAAATGCACAAACAGTAATTTCTCCGCATTGCAAGGTGCAATTCTGAAATTTTTTGCTTTTTCCTGCTCCTCTTAGCATGATAAACAAGATTAAAAGAGAGTGAGATGCCAGCTCCTTTCATTCAGTCAGTAGCTTCAATCATTTCTGGACGTTTTTCAATGGCAAAAATCAATGAATATTGTAAATGCACAAACAGTAATTTCTCCGCATTGCAAGGTGCAATTCTGAAATTTTTTGCTTTTTCCTGCTCCTCTTAGCATGATAAAGAAGATTCAAAGAGAGTGAGATGCCAGCTCCTTTCATTCAGTCAGTAGCTTCAAACATTCCTGGTATATGAATAACATGATGTTTTTCAATGGCAAAAATCAATGAATATTGTAAATACACAAACAGTAATTTCTCCGCATTGCAAGGTGCAATTCTGAAATTTTTTGCTTTTTCCTGCTCCTCTTAGCATGATAAAGAAGATTCAAAGAGAGTGAGATGCCAGCTCCTTTCATTCAGTCAGTAGCTTCAATCATTTCTGGACGTTTTTCAATTGCAAAAATCAATGAATATTGTAAATGCACAAACAGTAATTTCTCCGCATTGCAAGGTGCAACTCTGAAATTTTTTGCTTTTTCCTGCTCCTCTTAGCATGATAAAGAAGATTCAAAGAGAGTGAGATGCCAGCTCCTTTCATTCAGTCAGTAGCTTCAATCATTTCTGGTATATGAATAACGTGATGTTTTTCAATGGCAAAAATCAATGAATATTGTAAATGCACAAACAGTAATTTCTCCGCATTGCAAGGTGCAATTCTGAAATTTTTTGCTTTTTCCTGCTCCTCTTAGCATGATAAAGAAGATTCAAAGAGAGTGAGATGCCAGCTCCTTTCATTCAGTCAGTAGCTTCAAACATTTCTGGTATATGAATAACATGATGTTTTTCAATGGCAAAAATCAATGAATATTGTAAATGCACAAACAGTAATTTCTCCGCATTGCAAGGTGCAATTCTGAAATTTTTTGCTTTTTCCTGCTCCTCTTAGCATGATAAAGAAGATTCAAGGAGAGTGAGATGCCAGCTCCTTTCATTCAGTCAGTAGCTTCAAACATTTCTGGTATATGAATAACATGATGTTTTTCAATGGCAAAAATCAATGAATATTGTAAATGCACAAACAGTAATTTCTCCGCATTGCAAGGTGCAATTCTGAAATTTTTTGCTTTATCCTGCTCCTCTTAGCATGATAAAGAAGATTCAAAGAGAGTGAGATGCCAGCTCCTTTCATTCAGTCAGTAGCTTCAATCATTTCTGGACGTTTTTCAATGGCAAAAATCATTGAATATTGTAAATGCACAAACAGTAATTTCTCCGCATTGCAAGGTGCAATTCTGAAATTTTTTACTTTTTCCTGCTCCTCTTAGCATGATAAAGAAGATTCAAAGAGAGTGAGATGCCAGCTCCTTTCATTCAGTCAGTAGCTTCAATCATTTCTGGTATATGAATAACATGATGTTTTTCAATGGCAAAAATCAATGAATATTGTAAATGCACAAACAGTAATTTCTCCGCATTGCAAGGTGCAATTCTGAGATTTTTTGCTTTTTCCTGCTCCTCTTAGCATGATAAAGAAGATTCAAAGAGAGTGAGATGCCAGCTCCTTTCATTCAGTCAGTAGCTTCAATCATTTCTGGACGTTTTTCAATGGCAAAAATCAATGAATATTCTAAATGCACAAACAGTAATTTCTCCGCATTGCAAGGTGCAATTCTGAAATTTTTTGCTTTTTCCTGCTCCTCTTAGCATGATAAACAAGATTCAAAGAGAGTGAGATGCCAGCTCCTTTCATTCAGTCAGTAGCTTCAATCATTTCTGGACGTTTTTCAATGGCAAAAATCAATGAATATTGTAAATGCACAAACAGTAATTTCTCCGCATTGCAAGGTGCAATTCTGAAATTTTTTGCTTTTTCCTGCTCCTCTTAGCATGATAAAGAAGATTCAAAGAGAGTGAGAAGCCAGCTCCTTTCATTCAGTCAGTAGCTTCAATCATTTCTGGACGTTTTTCAATTGCAAAAATCAATGAATATTGTAAATGCACAAACAGTAATTTCTCCGCATTGCAAGGTGCAATTCTGAAATTTTTTGCTTTTTCCTGCTCCTCTTAGCATGATAAAGAAGATTCAAAGAGAGTGAGATGCCAGCTCCTTTCATTCAGTCAGTAGCTTCAATCATTTCTGGTATATGAATAACATGATGTTTTTCAAAGGCAAAAATCAATGAATATTGTAAATGCACAAACAGTAATTTCTCCGCATTGCAAGGTGCAATTCTGAAATTTTTTGCTTTTTCCTGCTCCTCTTAGCATGATAAAGAAGATTCAAAGAGAGTGAGATGCCAGCTCCTTTCATTCAGTCAGTAGCTTCAATCATTTCTGGACGTTTTTCAATGGCAAAAATCAATGAATATTGTAAATGCACAAACAGTAATTTCTCCGCATTGCAAGGTGCAATTCTGAAATTTTTTGCTTTTTCCTGCTCCTCTTAGCATGATAAAGAAGATTCAAAGAGAGTGAGATGCCAGCTCCTTTCATTCAGTCAGTAGCTTCAATCATTTCTGGACGTTTTTCAATGGCAAAAATCAATGAATATTGTAAATGCACAAACAGTAATTTCTCCGCATTGCAAGGTGCAATTCTGAAATTTTTTGCTTTTTCCTGCTCCTCTTAGCATGATAAAAAAGATTCAAAGAGAGTGAGATGCCAGCTCCTTTCATTCAGTCAGTAGCTTCAAACATTTCTGGTATATGAATAACATGATGTTTTTCAATGGCAAAAATCAATGAATATTGTAAATGCACAAACAGTAATTTCTCCGCATTGCAAGGTGCAATTCTGAATTTTTTTGCTTTTTCCTGCTCCTCATAGCATGATAAAGAATATTCAAAGAGAGTGAGACGCCAGCTCCTTTCGTTCAGTCAGTAGCTTCAATCATTTCTGGACGTTTTTCAATGGCAAAAATCATTGAATATTGTAAATGCACAAACAGTAATTTCTCCGCATTGCAAGGTGCAATTCTGAAATTTTTTACTTTTTCCTGCTCCTCTTAGCATGATAAAGAAGATTCAAAGAGAGTGAGATGCCAGCTCCTTTCATTCAGTCAGTAGCTTCAATCATTTCTGGTATATGAATAACATGATGTTTTTCAATGGCAAAAATCAATGAATATTGTAAATGCACAAACAGTAATTTCTCCGCATTGCAAGGTGCAATTCTGAAATTTTTTGCTTTTTCCTGCTCCTCTTAGCATGATAAAGAAGATTCAAAGAGAGTGAGATGCCAGCTCCTTTCATTCAGTCAGTAGCTTCAATCATTTCTGGACGTTTTTCAATGGCAAAAATCAACGAATATTGTAAATGCACAAACAGTAATTTCTCCGCATTGCAAGGTGCAATTCTGAAATTTTTTGCTTTTTCCTGCTCCTCTTAGCATGATAAAGAAGATTCAAAGAGAGTGAGATGCCAGCTCCTTACATTCAGTCAGTAGCTTCAATCATTTCTGGTAAATGAATAACATGATGTTTTTCAATGGCAAAAATCAATGAATATTGTAAATGCACAAACAGTAATTTCTCCGCATTGCAAGGTGCAATTCTGAAATTTTTTGCTTTTTCCTGCTCCTCTTAGCATGATAAAGAAGATTCAAAGAGAGTGAGATGCCAGCTCCTTTCATTCAGTCAGTAGCTTCAATCATTTCTGGACGTTTTTCAATGGCAAAAATCATTGAATATTGTAAATGCACAAACAGTAATTTCTCCGCATTGCAAGGTGCAATTCTGAAATTTTTTACTTTTTCCTGCTCCTCTTTGCATGATAAAGAAGATTCAAAGAGAGTGAGATGCCAGCTCCTTTCATTCAGTCAGTAGCTTCAATCATTTCTGGTATATGAATAACATGATGTTTTTCAATGGCAAAAATCAATGAATATTGTAAATGCACAAACAGTAATTTCTCCGCATTGCAAGGTGCAATTCTGAAATTTTTTGCTTTTTCCTGCTCCTCTTAGCATGATAAAGAAGATTCAAAGAGAGTGAGATGCCAGCTCCTTTCATTCAGTCAGTAGCTTCAATCATTTCTGGACGTTTTTCAATGGCAAAAATCAATGAATATTGTAAATGCACAAACAGTAATTTCTCCGCATTGCAAGGTGCAATTCTGAAATTTTTTGCTTTTTCCTGCTCCTCTTAGCATGATAAACAAGATTAAAAGAGAGTGAGATGCCAGCTCCTTTCATTCAGTCAGTAGCTTCAATCATTTCTGGACGTTTTTCAATGGCAAAAATCAATGAATATTGTAAATGCACAAACAGTAATTTCTCCGCATTGCAAGGTGCAATTCTGAAATTTTTTGCTTTTTCCTGCTCCTCTTAGCATGATAAAGAAGATTCAAAGAGAGTGAGATGCCAGCTCCTTTCATTCAGTCAGTAGCTTCAAACATTCCTGGTATATGAATAACATGATGTTTTTCAATGGCAAAAATCAATGAATATTGTAAATGCACAAACAGTAATTTCTCCGCATTGCAAGGTGCAATTCTGAAATTTTTTGCTTTTTCCTGCTCCTCTTAGCATGATAAAGAAGATTCAAAGAGAGTGAGATGCCAGCTCCTTTCATTCAGTCAGTAGCTTCAATCATTTCTGG